>NC_060195.1:23949982-24001186 GCF_021184085.1 Oncorhynchus gorbuscha
CAGTGTTACCAAGCCAATGTATGGTGTGACCTAGTCCTCGGCTTGGTAAAACCAGGTGGTGATGATGACATATCAGGAAGGAATTACTCATTAAATGAGTCCCTAATTGGCTTGATAATATATTGCTGCTACAAATGTTGATATTTCATAGATAGATTTTATGAATACAGGAATTTTCATTTTAAAATGAATACCTCTGGAGAAATGTTATTGAAAATAGCCCACAAATCTTTTAAGCATTGCAGAGTAAACACAAAGATGTATCCTAGCTATAGTAGATGTATTATGGAGTTCACCTTGCTGTCTTCTCAGTTCAAAGCCCTATCAGGCACTACTTAAGAGCAGGATCAATAAGACTTAGAGTGTTCATGTTCAGAGAATGTTTTCCTCCGTTCCCTTTATTTCATTCCAATGCAGACAAATCAAGCTCATCTAAGGTAGAGACTATGGTGAGAGGGGGTGTCAAAACCAACCATTTATGCTAGCAAACTCCTTATCAATTTACACCTAGAAGAAATCGGACATTCTGTCAACACAATAGCATTGTGTTACAAATTGTTGTGTATTTATCATGTTCTTATTAATCATAATGTATTATTTTTGAAAAGCTGCTTTTTTTTCCTGGAGTGAGTGAGGACAACATGAAGCCTAATAGCTGGACTGTAGTCTGCCACTTTGGTCCAGTCATCTCTTGTTCCATTGTACCACTCCACCAGGAAAGGCGATCTCCAATAAACACTGTCCCAGCTGGAAGCATTGCTCTGCAAGTGAAGCACTGCAAACACCACTTAGTTAACACGAAGCACCACAACATGTTGGTCAATTAACAACTGTGACTCAATGCTCATTCATATTCAGTGGATATTGTGCCATGTTTAATATGACTGATACTGGGCCCTCATGACACATAAACATATCAAATACCTATCAACCGTTCATCATAAACTACAACAGTACGTCATAGATTGGACATCTGAAATGTTATTCCCATTAGCTGAATAATTTAGTATAATTTGTTTGTGATCTAAACGGCTTGTGTCTGTGACCGCAGACCATTGGCAGACACTTGGTGTCATTAGGAGTAGCGCAGGTTGACCTTCGGGTCACCACACGTTGTTGTTATGCAAATTGAGGTCAACAGGTGGTAGCTTTCATTCACCTATATGTTCAAAGCTTCCTTCAGCTCGTCGGTGTCTTAAAGCAGTGCAGCAGACATGTGTTAGGGGACATGAAGAACAGTTATCCATAGATCCTCTTGTTGTTTATATCTGTACAGAATGACAAGGTACGTTCTGGTTTATGTCCTACGGTGTAAAGGACTGGACCACATGTACCATACAATATGCATTGTTGTTGACTGCCCACAGCTGACAAAATTACATTGGAAATCCATTGTTTTGACATGAGTTTATTACAGACCTGTGACATCTCACCGCCCCTTAACCTTTGATCTTTTGGGTAGTCTGGCCTATGTGACCTTGGCGTTTCAGTCATTCCAACGTCACCTGGAGTGGCATTTCTCTGTATCATCCACCACTCCCTTTTGTAAAAGAGAGACAATGAGATTATATGAACTATTGTACAGCTTCAGTCAATAACAGTTGAAAAGGTTTGTTACAGAAAGGCATTTACTTATTATGGCTGTGCTTCCTACTTCATGAAATAGATGAACTACAATTTACAGACATTTATTTACCAAATGGGATAAACATTTGAAGGAAAATCATGTGTTTTTGATACAATTATATTTCTGAAAGTATTATTAAAAGTCCAATTTTATTATGTTGCAATTGGCTAAATTTATTGTGAAAAGTAGAGCGATTTCCCAAAGATCAGTTCCCTATGTTCAAGCCTTCGAGATAAAATTGCTCAACAACGTTAACCAACATTTTTTTCAGATATGGAACAATCACTGTCAGTTCTGGCAACATTTCAGTAAGATCCATTTTAACTGTGGAATGCAGCATCGCTACATTAATATAAACGTACACAGTGTGACAATAGAAATGAATTTGCTAAACAGTTAGCAATGCTGATAGCCATACATTAGCTTAATGACATACTGTTCCTCGAGGCTCAAACTTTATAAACGCTGCCTATTCCCTAAACGATGTAGCCTACAATGTTGGTCAGACGTCAGGGAAGAACAAGGTTACCATTCCAAGTAAATCGCCTTTTCTCTCACTGACGTTATGCCGATAGTTTAAAGATGGACAATGTTGGAAACAGAGAATGCAAGACAGAAGATGTTTTATTTCAGGCATGCTGTAGTTTTTAGTTTGTTCATTTGTGTACAGAGCAGGGTTACTGTTATGCTATGGATTTATGAACGTATAGTTGTATGGATTCATTAAAAATGCGTTATGTATCAAAGAAACTTCCTGCCTGGTTACCTTTGTATTTAACATGTGTTGCACAAGTTCCGCCATTTGGTATTATTATTTCAGCCTATTGTATGGTTATTTTATAATAAAATTGTTATATGTAATGATCAAAAACTGAAATAATAGTTATGTTGTTTTTCAATGTTTAATGTTTCTGTAAAAAATGGAATAAAAATGGTATGAACCGGATAATTATTTCCTATGTTGTCTGATTTCCAATTACGCTTCTGTTTATGCCATTGTCATGTGTCTGATTATTTGATTTGGGGAATGCACATTGCATCAGAGTTGCCCTGAGTGAAAGCACAACGTTTCTATGGTCCATCCTTGTAATGATTGCATCTCTTACTTTAATGACTTGTGAGAATGGCATTAGTCTCCTTAGAATTGTAAGAAACCGCTATGGTTTTAGAATTCAACATTTGTTCCCCGAACCAATGAGTCAGTACAGTAAATTATGTATTTTCAACAATACTGTATATCATCTGTTTTATAATCAAGGGCATCATTTCTGAGGGAAACACACAGCCACCTGATATGTGAGATGGTGCAGCAACTGTCCAGTTTAGAGAAACAGGACTATATGATTAGAGGAGAGGTGAAGTCAACACACATTCACGGGGGAACATGACATTGTATCTGGCTGTATGATAAATCCCCTGTAATCAGCAGCATTACACTGGTTCTCATCTGAATTAGCCTATAGTGCTTACTGATCCTCATAAAAGTGCATTCTTTATGGAACTAATGGCTTCTCATTTACTCATCACAGGGACACGGTGCATGCTCCTGCACGCCTTATTAATTTAGGAGGATCCTGATGCATTGGATGCCACTAGAAGGAAGGAGGCTTTTTAAAAAGTGTTTTATAATACCAAATTGAAGTTTTTTTTGTGGGGACAGGAATCCAACCCGCTAAATCATTTCCCAAATGAGGTGTCAAAAGGCTTTTATTATCTGACTCTAAGCATTTCATTTGGCTGTGGCACTGGGCCTGCCTGCCTGCTGACAGTTAAGATGTATTGATTTAATTGCCTTGGGCAAACATGCAATAAAATCATCTCAAAGACACATTTTCATGGCATTGCGGATCATCAAAGTAATTTTTCGAACCTCTATATATCTGCAGGTTACCATCTGATATCCAAGTCAAAGCATCTCATTAATGTGGATGACTCAAATCATTTCTGAAGTGGAATCAGTGATTTTGTTATTTGCAGGAAACTCTGGGTACATGTTAAATGACAGGAGGTACTGGGTACATGTTAAAACATTGTAAATACTATAACATTGATGGACCTTGCTACAGCCCACATGCTATATATACTATAACATTGATGGGCCTTGCTACAGGCCACATGCTATATATACTATAACATTGATGGACCTTGCTACAGGCCACATGCTATATATACTATAACATTGATGGATGCCCACATGCTATATATACTATAACATTGATGGACCTTGCTACAGCCCACATGCTATATATACTATAACATTGATGGTCCTTGCTACAGGCCACATGCTATATATACTATAACATTGATGGACCTTGCTACAGCCCACATGCTATATATACTATAACATTGATGGACCTTGCTACAGGCCACATGCTATATATACTATAACATTGATGGGCCTTGCTACAGGCCACATGCTATATATACTATAACATTGATGGTCCTTGCTACAGGCCACATGCTATATATACTATAACATTGATGGACCTTGCTACAGGCCACATGCTATATATACTAGAACATTGATGGACCTTGCTACAGCCCACATGCTATATATACTATAACATTCATGGTCCTTGCTACAGGCCACATGCTATATATAATATAACATTGATGGACCTTGCTACAGGCCACATGCTATATATACTATAACATTCATGGTCCTTGCTACAGGCCACATGCTATATATACTATAACATTCATGGTCCTTGCTACAGGCCACATGCTATATATACTATAACATTCATGGTCCTTGCTACAGGCCACATGCTATATATACTATAACATTGATGGACCTTGCTACAGGCCACATGCTATATATACTATAACATTGATGGACCTTGCTACAGGCCACATGCTATATATACTATAACATTCATGGTCCTTGCTACAGGCCACATGCTATATATACTATAACATTGATGGACCTTGCTACAGGCCACATGCTATATATACTATAACACATTGATGGACCATTTGGCTACAGGCCACATGCTATATATACTATAACATTGATGGTCCTTGCTATATATACTATAACATTGATACAGGCCACATGCTATATATACTATAACATTGATGGACCTTGCTACAGCCCACATGCTATATATACTATAACATTGATGGACCTTGCTACAGGCCACATGCTATATATACTATAACATTGATGGACCTTGCTACAGGCCACATGCTATATATGCATTGCATTCAGAAAGTATTCAGACACCTTCCCTTTTTCCACAATTTCTTACCTTACAGCCTTATTCTAAAATGTGTTAAATTCATTTTATCAATCTACACACAATATCCTATAATGGGCCTTGCTACAGGTCCCATGCTATATATACTATAACCTTGGCATAAATACAACAAAAATACAAAAACAACCAAATAAATGTCCATCCCAGACTTCTCCCACATTGAAAATGGCACACTCAAAACTGATAGGTATATTGCTCTCCCCTTTCAAAATGACCTTTAATTTAACCCATTTTCAAACAGAATATTCAACCTGCCTCCATGGATCCTAAACACACATTGTGTGTTGATTTAAAAAGCACAACAGATAATGTAAAGGAAAATCCACTTACACTCACTGACAATATATGTTCAAAGTGGTCGATTAAATAGATTGCTTTCCTCAATCTATTCATTTGTTAAAATGCAGGGATGTTAGATTTCCTATTCACATTCATTTACAGCACAGCGGTACTGACTTGAGTGTGTTGAGCACTTAATTGAATGATTCTTGATTAAACTCTGTGCCTGGTGAGAACAGCACATCACATTGCACTGCTCTGTAATTGGCTTGCTCGTTAGATTCCACCTGCTTTGGATGCACAGACGGCTCCATTTCGTTTATTACATCTTGATTTCACATGCAGTTCATTGCCAGGCAATCAGTCTGATTGTTAATGCATTCTCTATCCACATCTCTTTGTCTAAAAGAGCTAGTTAATGTCTCCCAATAAGATCAAGTTATATCCACGTCAGTGGCGGTCAGTACTCTTTTAAGATGAAGGAGGACAATTATTTTTCATGAGCATGGCCTTGTTTCTATTACAGCATATTGGATGTCATTCATATTCCATTCATCCAGTTCAATGGCGATAGGTTCAGGCTACTACATGAAACTCAAATTTTCCCTAGAACCATCATGAGGTTGCTACAACCTAGCACAGAGGTCGAGAGACAAATTTGAGGTGACAGACAGTGACACATGGACGAACAGTGACATTCAACACCGCCTTGCACACTCTTGCCTCAATCTAGCTGATATAGGATGTAATCATTGGTCCAACAGTTGCAAACGAGAGTTTATATTGGACAAATTCAAGTGTGTTTATCCCCATTTTGCTTCCGTTTAAGAAACGTTTTTCAACAGAATAGGCGGAATTAATACACCCCTGATCACGAGTAAACACACAGCCACGTTGTATTCCTTCTCGCATCCATGCTCTTTCCTCTTCTCACCTCTTCCCTTCGCTTGTGGACTTCAATGTACAACACATCGTTGGCACCATATTAGCTAAGTAACGTCATAGTCAGCATAACTAATAATTCTAAAGCGATAGTAAGCCCTCTACAATCATGCAGTAACGTTACAGTGTACAGTCAGTAAGCAGCTACACCGGCGGGCCCCGGTGGCAAGCTGCCAGTTGAGGACTTGTGAGGCGTCTGTTTCTCAAACTAGACACTCTAATGTACTTGTCCTCTTGCTCAGTTGTGCACCGGGGCCTCCCACTCCTCTTTCTATTCTGGTTAGAGCCAGTTTGTGCTGTTCTGTGAAGGGAGTAGTACACAGAGTTACAACATTAACAATGTCAACACTATTTCTGATCAATTTCATGTTATTTTAATGGACAAATTTTTTTGCTTTTCTTTCAAAAACAAGGACATTTCTAAATTACCCCAAACTTTTGAATAGTAGTGTATATCCATGTAAGGCTCGCTATGCCAAACTCATGTGGGAGGAGACTATAATATCAATGTAAATATGTCTCATCAGTACTCCACCATTTACCATAAAGCTCTGTCATTCACCTTCTCAGTCATTTGAAATAATTAAATTGATTAAGAAATGATGATGAACTGAGCATTCATCTGACAGATTATTACTGCACTATTATGATAATCTCCCACTGAAAGGTTCCTGATAGAATATTTCCTTCACAATATTTGTGTTTTACATGCAGATCAGACATAATCCTGTTTTTCTTGCTCATCAGAACTTGGGGAATGACAGTTTACCAAAATGACTTTCAGATTCCTCTCTCCATACCCTGCCTACATTGCATTACTGGAATGTTTGGTAACAGAGACAAGTTCTGAAGACAGATACTTAATGAGGTTAGCTCTCTGACACAGAACATGTGGCCTCTGGCCCAGCTGCATTTAACAGTCTGTCAAGCAGTGGCAAGGGCAGAAATCCATTCATGGCAAGGCCTGCATAAATGTAGGTGTGCCCAAATGAAGGGACTCAAATCATCATGAAATGATCATAAAAGCATAGCCTACACTACACCCTACTGAAATTGACTACACACACACCAAACCATTTAACATGTGATTTCACATTGCAGACTAAATAGTCTTGCAGGAACACGTAAATCCATGACTCACATAGACCTACACATAATAAACCATAGGCCTGTAATTAATAGCTAGACTAGAACATAAACACTCCAATGTACTTGTCCTCTTGCTCAGTTTTACAGCGGGGCCTCCCACTCCTCTTTCTATTCTGGTTAGAGACAGTTTGCGCTGTTCTGTGAAGGGAGTAGTACACAGCATTGTACGAGATCTTGGCAATTTCCCGCATGGAATAGCCTTCATTTCTCAGAATAAGAATAAACTGACAAGTTTCAGGAGAAAGCTCTTTGTTTTTGGACTTTTTGAGCCTGTAATCGAACCCACAAATGCTGATGCTCCAGATACTCAACTAGTCTAAAGAAGGACAGTTTTATTGCTTCTTTAATGAGCACCTCGTTTTCAGCTGTGCTAACATAATTGCAAAAGGGTTTTTTAATGATCAATTATCGTTTTAAAATGATAAACTTGGATTAGCTAACATAACGTGCCATTGGAACACAGGAGTGATGGTTGCTGATAATGGGCCTCTGTACGCCTATGTAGATATTTCATTAAAAATCAGCTGTTTCCAGCTACATTAGTCATTTACAACATTAACCATTTCTACACTGTATTTCTGATCAATTTGATGATATTTTAATGGGGGGAAAAATGCCTTTCTTTCAAAAACAAGGACATTTCTAAGTGACCCCAAACTTTTGAACCGTAGTATATATATATATATATATATATTTACCAGTCAAAGGTTTGGACACACCCACTCATTCAAGGGTTTTTCTTTATTTTACTATTTTCTACTTTGTGGAATAACAGTGAAGACATCTAAACTATGAAATAACACAAATCAAATCACATCAAATTGTGCTGGTCACATACAAATATTTAGCAGATGTTATTGCGGGTGTGTAACGGCTCTCCTCTTCGTCTGATGATTAGGATTAGGAATCATCGGACCAACACGCAGCGTGGTAAGTGTTCATAGTAAATTTAATTAAATAAACTGAACACTGAATGACAAAAAACAACACAGAGAGTGAAAGACACAAAACAGGAAACATCTACCCACAAACACAGGTTGGAACAAGTTACCAAAGTATGGTTCTCAATCAGAGACAACGATTGACAGCTGCCTCTGATTGGGAACTATACCAGGCCAAACACATAGATATACAACACACAGAACAAAACATAGAATGAAAAACATAGAATGCCCACCCCATCTCACACCCTGACCAAACCAAAATAGAGACATAAAAAAGGAACTAAGGTCAGGACGTGACAGTACCCCCCCCCCCCCAAAGGTGCGGACTGCGGCCGCAAAACCTGAACCTATAGGGGAAGGTCTGGGTGGGCATTTCACCGCGGTGGTGGCTCTGGTGCGGGATGTAGACCCCACTCCACATTAGTCTTGGCCCACTTAGGTGGCGCCTCTGGAGTAGCGACCCTCTCCGCCGACCCCGAACTGGTGACCCTTACAGCGGAGACTCTGGCGGCACTGGACAGGCGGGAGACTCTGGCGACCCCGGAAAGGCGGGAGACTCTGGCAACCCCGGACCGGCGGGAGACTCTGGCGGCGCCGGACAGGCGGGAGACTCTGGTGGCTCCGGACTGGCGGGCGGCTCTGGCGTCTCCGGACTGACGGGCGGCTCTGGCAGCTCCGGACTGACAGACGGTTCTGCAGCTCCGGACAGATGGGCGGCTTTGGCAGCTCCGGACTGACGGGCGGCTCTGGCAGCTCCGGACTGACGGGCGGCTCTGGCAGCTCCGGACAGGAGGGAGAATAGAACACAGTATATGCATGTGAAATGAGTAAAGCAGTATGTAAATACTATTAAAGTGACTAGTGTTCCATTATAAAAGTGACCAGTGGTTTCATGTCTATGTATATATGGCAGCAGCCTCTAAGATGCAGGGTTGAGTAGGCTATTTAACAGTGATGGCCTTGAGATAGAAGCTCTCGGTTCCAGCTTTGATGTACCTGTACTGACCTCCCCTTCTGAATGATAATGGGGTGAATAGGCCGTGGCTCATATGGTTGATGTCCTTGATGATTATTTTGGCCCTCCTGTAACATGGGGGTGCTGTAGGTGACCTGGAGGGCAGGCAGTGTAACCCCGATGATGCTTAGGGCAGACCGCACCACCCTCTGGAGAGCCCTGTGGTTGCGGGCGGTGCAGTTGCTGTACCAGGCAGTGATACAGCCCAACGGGATGCTCTCAATTGTGCATCTGTAAAAGTGTGTGAGGGTCTTAGGGGCCACTGTCTGTGTGGGTGGACCATTTCAGATTGTCAGTGATGTGTACACCGAGAAACATGAAGTTTTCCACCTTCTCCACTGCGGTCTCATCAATGCTTCTGCTTTTTCCTGAAGTCCACAATAAGTTCCTTTGTTTTGCTGATGTTGAGGGAGAGGTTCTTTTCTGGGCACCACTCCGCCATGGCCCTCGCCTCCTCCCTGTAGGCTGTCTCATCATTTTTGGTAATCTGGCCTACTATGGTTGTGTCATCTAGAAACTTGATGTACTCATGGTTGAACAGGGAGTACAGGAGGGGGCTGAGCAAGCACCCTTGTGGGGCCCCTGTGTTGAGGTTCAGTGAAGTGGAGGTATTGTTTCCTACCTTCACCACCTGGGGGCATTCGTTCAAGAAGTCCAGGACCCAGTTGCACAGTGCGGGATTCAGACCCAGGTCCACGAGCTTGATTATGAGCTTGGGGGTACTAGGGTATTGAAGACTGAGCTATAGTCAATTAACAGAATTCTCTTGTCCAGATGGGATTGGGCAGTGTGCAGTGCAAAGGAGATTGCATCGTCTGTGGATCTATTGGGGCGGTAAGCAAATTAAAGTGGGTCTATGGTGTCAGGTAAGGTAGAGGTGATATGATCCTTAACTAGTCTCTCAAAGCACTTCATGATGCCAGAAGTGAGTACTACGGGGCGATAGTCATTTAGTTCAGTTACCTTTGCTTTCTTTTCAATAGTGGACACCTTGAAATAAGTGGGGACAGCAGACTGGGATAGGGAGGGATTGAATATTTCTGTAAACACTCTAGCCAGCTGGACTGCGCATGCTCTGAGAACGCAGTTAGGGATGCCATCTGGGCCGGCAGCCTTGCGAGGGTTAACATGCTTAAATGTCTTACTCACGTTGGACATGGAGAATGAAAGACCACAGTCCTTGGGAGCGGGCCGCGTCGATGGCACTGTGTTATCCTCAAAGCTGGCGAAGAAAGTGTTTAGCTTGTCCGGGAGCAAGACGTCAGGAGCCTGTGATGTGGCAGGGCGGGGGAGGGCCTTGTAGGCATCCAGAAGCGGGAATAGCAGTGGTCGAGTGTTTTCCCAGTGCGAGCACTTCAGTCAGTGTGTTGATAGAACTTCAGTAGCGTTTATCTCAAATTTGCTTTGTTAAAATCGCCAGCTACAATAAATGGTTTCCAGTTTGCATAAAGTCCAGTGTAGTTCCTTGAGGGCTGTCGTGGTATTGGCTTGAGGGAGAATATACACGGCTGTGTCTATAACAGAAGATAATTATTTTGGGACGTAATCCGGTCGGCATTTGATTGTGAGGAACTCTAGGATGGATTTAAAAAAGGACTTGAGTTTCTGTACATTATCACAATCACACCATGAGTGGTTAATCATGAAACATACACCACCGCTCTACTTCTTCCCAGAGAGTTCTTTATTCCTGTGTGTGGGATATACTGAAAACCCTGCTGTCTGTATCGACGGGGACTGTATATCCAGAGAGAGCCATGATTCTGTGAAACAGAGTATGTTACAGTCTCTGATGTCTCTCTGGAAGGAGATCCTCGCCCAGAGCTCATATACTTAATTGTCCAGAGACTGAACATTAGCGAGTAATATACTTGGAAGTGGTGGATGGTGTGCCTGCCTACTGAGTCAGACTGGAAGTTGTCGTGGAATATCTAATCAAAGAGAAGAGAGACTGCAGATGCTTTCAAACAACACTTTATCATAAGATTTGCAAAAAATGAAGCAATCAACATCACCAAGAATGGTTCAGAGTTGAAAGCTTAACAAACATAGCCGGGTCTCTGCTTTTATGGAGAAAATGCATACAACCCCTTTCTGTATATGTGTCATTCAGCAAATAGTGCGTAAAATGTCATTAGTTAGCACATTCACAACAGCAAAACACGATAATGTGCTCCTTTCTGCAAGTTTCCATACATGCGACTTTCAGTAGATAGTAAACCCACCAGATGACCGGATACAGCTAGACAAACTATCTTTTTGACAAGATCAGGGAGTTTTGTGACGAAGAGGCTATGGACATCACATGCACCAAAGTCAAGGGCAGGACAGAAACAGGCTCTCTGAATATAGATGTGTGGTTTGGACGGACCAGTCATCAGCACTATCTGCAGTGCTTTTATTCACTATTTTTTTATACTGCTGCTCAGCCATTTTACCCCTAATTATATGCATATAACTACCTCGTCTATCACTGATATCGTTGATATTGTTCTTATTACATACTGTATGTTATTCATATTGATACTATCTATTTCTGATATTGCTTCTATGCAGGTAGCCATTTGGCTGTACCGTTTAGACGTTCTGTAGGGACCATCCACTAAGAAAAATATTTATATATAATAAATATTGATGTGTGGTCGTAACATGATTTTGTGACATACCACAACAATATCATGTAACCGTATCAAGTGTCCACCACATAAATACAGTTGAAGTCGGAAGTTTACATACACCTTAGCCAAATACATTTAAACTCATTTTTTCACAATTCCTGACATTTAATCCTAGTAAAAATTCCATCTCAGGTCAGTTAGTGTCACCACTTTATTTTAAGAGTGTGAAATGTCAGAATAATAGTAGAGAGAACGATTAATTTTGGCTTTTATTTCTTTCATCACATTCCCAGTGGGTCAGAAGTTTACATACACTCAAACAGTACAAATAGTACAGAGGATATAGATCTTTTTGTACCTGTTTCCTCCAGCATCTTCACAATGTCCTTTGCTGTTGTTCTGGGATTGATTTGCACTTTTCGTACCAAAGTACGTTCATCTCTAGGAGACAGAACACGTCTCCTTCCTGAGCGGTATGACGGCTGCGTGGTCCCAAGGTGTTCATACTTGCGTACTATTGTTTGTACAGATGAACATGGTACCTTCAGGCATTTGGAAATTGCTCCCAAGGATGAACCAGACTTGTGGAGGTCTTCAATTTTTTTTCTCTGAGGTCTTGGCCATCATGTCAAGCAAAGAGGCCCTGAGTTTGAAGGTAGGCCTTGAAATTCATCCACAGGTACACCTCCGATTGACTCAAATTATGTCAATTAGCCTATCAGAAGCTTCTAAAGCCATGACATAATTTTCTGGAATTTTCAAGCTGTTTAAAGGCACAGTCAATATAGTGTATGTAACCTTCTGACCCACTAGAATTGTGATACAGTGAATTATAAGTGAAATAATCTGTCTGTAAACAATTGTTAGAAAAATGACTTGTGTCATGCACAAAGTAGATGTCCTAACCGACTTGCCAAAAGTATAGTTTGTTAACAAGAAATTTGTGGACTGGTTGAAAAACGAGTTTTAATGACTCCAACCTAAGTGTATGTAAATGTCTGACTTCAACTGTATATGAGGCATGCATCTGTTTATGTACTGTACATGTGTTCCTCACTCAGGTTGCATGCCCTTAACTTATGTATGGAATACTATGTGTAACAGTATGTAAAGTATGCTAATGTACTAGTGTGAAGGCATTTGTGCAGTGGTGTAAAAATACTTGAAAAAGTACTTTTTTGTGGTGTCCGTACATTACTTTACTATTTTATATTTTTTGCTACTTTCACTTCAAATCAAATCAAATCAAATTGTATTCGTCACGTGCGCAGAATACAACAGGAGTAGTGGACCTTACAGTGAAATGCTTACTTACAGGCTCTAACCATTAGTGCAAAAAAGGTATTAGGTGAACAATAGGTAGGTAAAGAAATAAAACAACAGTAAAAAGACAGTGAAAATGACAGTAGCGAGGCTATAAAATAGTGAGGCTACATACAGACATTGAGGTAGTATGTACATGTAGATATGGTGAACAGAGAGTAGCAGTAGTGTAAAAGAGGGGTTGGCAGGTGGTAGTTGGCGGGACACAGTGTAGATAGCTCGGTGAGCCAATGTGCGGGAGCACTGGTTGGTCGGCCCAATTGAAGTAGTATGTACATGAATGTAAAGTTAAAGTGACTATGCATATATGATAAACAGAGAGTAGCAGCAGCATAAAAAGAGGGGTTGCGGGAGGCACACAATGCAAATAGTCCAGGTAGCCATTTGATTACCTGTTCAGGGGTCTTATGGCTTGGGGGTAAAAACTGTTGAGAACCTTTTTGTCCTAGACTTGGCACTCCGGTACCGCTTGCCATGCGGTAGTAGAGAGAACAGTCTATGACTAGGGTAGCTGGGGTCTTTGACAATTTTTAGGGCCTTCCTCTGACACCGCCTGGTGTAGAGGTCCTGGATAGCAGGGAGCTCAGCTTGCGTACATCACACACTACCCACTGACCATTCTGGTTTGTTGTTGATGTGGACACTAAGGAACTTGAAGCTCTCAACCTGCTCCACTACAGCCTCGTTGATAAGAATGGGGACGTGCTTGGTCCTCCTTTTCCTGTAGTCCACAACAATCTCCTTAGTCTTGGTTACGTTGAGGGATAGGTTGTTATTCTGGCACCACCCGGCCAGGTCTCTGACTTCCTCCCTATTGGCTGTCTTGTCATTGTCGGTGATCAGGCCTACCAACTTAATGATGGTGTTGGAGTCATGCCTGGCCACGCAGTCGTGGGTGAACAAGGAGTACAGGAGGGGACTGAGCACACACCCCTGTTGAGGATCAGTGTGGCAGATGTGTTGCTACCTACCCTCACCACCTCCGGGCGGCCCGTCAGGAATTCCAGGAAGTCCACTACATTCGTATAGAAAATGTACTTTTTACTCTATAAATTTTCCCTGACACCTAAAAGTACTATTTACATTTTCACAGAACTTGTCCAATTAACACACTTATCAAGAGAACAACCATGGTCGTCCCGACTGCCGCTGACCTGGTCGACTCACTAAACACAAGTGCTTCGTTTGTAAATTGTCTGAGTGTTGAAGTGTGTCCCGGCTATCGTGTATTTTTTTATTGTGCCGTCTGGTTAAATATTAGGAATTTTAAATGATTTATACTTTTTTTTTTTATTTAGCACTTTTTCCACCACTGGATGTGGCTGGGGGTTATATCATTTATTTCACATGACCCATCAATTTAGTGTGTCTGGGTAAGTGTCTAATATAAAAAACAGAATATGGACACTGTTTTCCTGGAATTGTTCCTTATTGTAAGCTACTACTTCTACCACATTTTTAGTCTTAATCTTCACTACACTACTAACTGCTTAGCACAACACCTCACATGTGAATCATTTTAGAGATGGGTGGGGCTAAAGCTTAAGAGAGTGTGAACAATGCTGAATGGTGTAGACAAAGAAGAGCACTCCAGTATGTACCAACACTTTCAAAGGCCCTTTTCTCAAAAGTGAGTTTACAGGTTGATCAACTTTCAAAGCAGAATTGCTTTCCCATTGTTCCTCAGTTGCAGTGTATGATATACCATTTTGTAGCTCTAAATAAATACCATTTCAAATTTTGCTACATGAGGCCAATTTGAGCTGGTCAGTCACAAATGTTCTCCCTGTACCGACTTCCTGTCTCCAGCGTCGATCTTTACAGCTCTTGATGGTTTTTGCGACTGCACTTGAAGAAACCTTCAAAGTTCTTAATGTTCAGCATTGACTGACCTCCATGTCTTAAAGTAATGATGGACTGTCATTTCTCTTTGCTTATTTGAGCTGTTGCCATAATATGGATTTGGTCTTTTACCAAATAGGGCTATCTTCTGTATACCCCACTACCTTGTCATAACACAACTGATCGGCTCAAACGCATTAAGAAGGAAAGAAATTCCACAAATTAACTTTTAACAAGGCACACCTGTTAATTGAAATACATTCCAGGTGACTACCTCATGAAGCTGGTTGAGAGAATGCCAAGAGTGTGCAAAGTTGTCATCAAGACAAAGGGTGGCTACTTTGAAGATCTCAAATATAAAATATATTTAGATTTGTTTAACACTTACTACATGATTCCGTGTGTGTTATTTCACAGTTGTGTTGTCTTGATTATTACTATACAATGTCGAAAATAGTAAAACATAAAGACTAACCCTGGAATGAGTAGGTGTGTCCAAACATTTGACTGGTACTGTATATATATTTGATTATTTATTATTTTAAAAAATTGCTCAATCTGATTGTTCCTACTCCCCTGCTGTCATGGTCCAGAAAAAATGAAAAATCCACAATTGGTTACATATAAAGTTCTGGAAATCTCTCTCTCTATACTGTATTTAGTTTATTTTATTGTTCTATAAAGTGATATCCAAACAGTTGTGGACAGAATTTTTTTTTTTGATGTTTAAAATTCAGTGTATTGTATATTTAGTTGCGATATTTGCTGACATACATTTCATAAACTTCTAAGTATCCTCACCAAAATGTCAATCAATTCAAAATTTGGAGAGGCCTGAAATTGTCCCTATTTTTCACTTCTGGATTCTGATTATTTTCATTAAAAGGCCATTTGAGAAAGATGCCCCCATGCTGGCGTTTGGCAAGTGGGACTGTGGGTGTTCTCTTGACTGACGTGTGGATTAGCCCTGTGGAGGCACAGCTCTGTGGATTAGCCCTGTGGAGGCACAGCTCTGTGGAATAGCCCTGTGGAGGCACATCTCTGTGGATTAGCCCTGTGGGGTCACAGCTCTGTGGATTAGCCCTGTGGAGCAGCCCTGTGGGGGTACAGCTCGTCAGTGCATGTTACCAGGAAGTATTGGCCAGTGACAGTGTGTCTGTCAGGAGCAACCTCAGTCATCATAGATCAATGCACCCAGTCCCAGGCAGCTCTCTCAGGTGTGGCAATATTCTATTATTTTATTACACTGACAAAAACAGCTTTCTCCCCCCAAGAAATCACAGCCGCCTTATTTGACCGTTTCTGTTGGGTTTCCCAAGGTTATAATAACAATGAATGTTGTCTTTGGAGGGAAGCTGATGATGTATGACCCATCGGCCGTTATTTATTTGTCAAACGTTTCCAGATGTGGAGCCATCATTTATCTGCTGACCATTTCAACTTGCCACTTGCCCTCTGCTGTGACCACTGAGGAGAAAGCACCAGACCCCCTCACTGACCCCCTCTACACCCCCATTTACCAGACCCCCTTACTGACCCCCTCTACACCCCCAATCACCAGATCCCCTCACTGACCCCCTCTACACCCCCATCCACCAGACCAAGCATTTCCATTGGTATGATCAAAGGAAGTAAAGCTGTTTCTCTCCAGGTTATGGGAGAAAGGCTGAGACATCCAGTTGTTTATTATCTATATAATCCTCCTGGACTAGACCAATCGTCAATGGAGTGGCAGGGCCCATAACCCTAACCCTAGTTTCTAAACCTAACCCTAGTTTCTAAAGCTAACCCTAGTTTCTAAAGCTAACCCTAGTTTCTAAAGCTAACCCTAGTTTCTAAAGCTAACCCTAGTTTCTAAAGCTAACCCTAGTTTCTAAAGCTAACCCTATTTTTTCTCTCTCTCAATTCAATGGGGCTTTATTGGCATGGGAAAAGTGTTTACATTGCCAAAGCAAGTAAAATAAACAATTAACAAAAATGAACAGCAAACATTAAATTTCAAAAGAGTATAGACGTTGCAAATATTATTTTATGTCTATATACAGTGTTGTACTGATGTGCAAATAGTCTAAGTACAAAGGGGAAAATAAATAAACATAAATGAGGGTATTTACAAAGGTGTTTGTTCTTCAGTGGTTGCTCCTTTCTTATGGCATCAGGTCACAAATCTTGCTGCTGTGATGGCACACAGTGGTATTTCACCCAAAAGATGGAGTTTATAAAAATGTGAATTGCATTTCAATTCTTTGTGGGTCTTTGTAAATATGTGTCTCTTATATGGTCATGCATTTGGAAAGAGGTTAGACAGGTGTCAGGGTTTTCCTGTGGTGAAGTAGAGGAGGACCAAAACGCAGCGTGGTTATATTGACTCATGTTTAATCAAAAACAGATAAACATGAACACTACAAAACAATGAACATGGAAAACCAAAAACAGCCCTATCTGGGGCAAAACACAGAGACAGGAACAATCACCCACAAAACCCAACACAAAACAGGCTACCTAAATATGGTTCCCAATCAGAGACAATGACTAACACCTGCCTCTGATTGACAACCATATCAGGCCAAACATAGAAATAGACAAACCAGACACACAACATAGAATGCCCACCCAGCTCACGTCCTGACCAACACTAAAACAAGGAAAACACATATGAACGATGGACAGAACGTGACAGAACCCCCCCCCAAGGTGCGGACTCCGAACGCACAACCTAAACTTATAGGGGAGGGTCTGGGTGGGCATCTCTCCGCGGTGGCGGCTCTGGCGCTGGACGTGGACCCCACTCCGTAATTTTCTTAGTCCACCTCCTTAGTGTCCCTTGAGTGGCAACCCTCGCCGCTAACCTTGGCCCAGGAAACCTAACAATGGGCCCCACTGGACTGAGGTAGCTCGGGACCGAGGGGAAGCTCAGGACCGAGGGGAAGCTCGGGACCGAGGGGAAGCTCGGGACCGAGGGGACGCTCGGGACCGAGGGGAAGCTCGGGACCGAGGGGAAGCTCGGGACCGAGGGGAAGCTCGGGACCGAGGGGAAGCTCGGGAGTGAGAGGAAGCTCAGGCAGGTTGATGGATCTACCAGATCCTGGCTGGCTGGTGGTTCCGGCAGATCCTGGCACACTGGCGGATCCTGGCACACTGGCGGATCCTGGCACACTGGCGGATCCTGGCACACTGGCGGATCCTGGCACACTGGCGGATCCTGGCACACTGGCAGATCTGGCCGACTGGCAGATCTGGTCGACTGGCAGATCCTGGCTGACTGGCAGATCCTGGCTGACTGGCACTTCTGGCGGATCCTAGCTGAATGGCGGATCTAACTGATCCTGGCAGACTGGCGGATCCTGGCAGACTGGCGGATCCTGGCAGACTGGCGGATCCTGGCAGACTGGCGGATCTAACTGATCCTGGCGGATCTAACTGATCCTGGCCGACTGGCGGATCCTGGCCGACTGGCGGATCCTGGCCGACTGGCGGATCCTGGCCGACTGGCGGATCCTGGCCGACTGGCGGATCCTGGCCGACTGGCGGATCCTGGCCGACTGGCGGATCCTGGCGGCACTTACGGTGCTGGGCAGACTGGCGGCACTTGCGGCGCTGGGCAGACTGGCGGCGCTGGGCAGACGGGTAGCTCAGACGGCGCTGGGCAGACTGGCGGCGCTGGGCAGACGGGTAGCTCAGACGGCGCTGGGCAGACGGGTAGCTCAGACGGCGCTGGGCAGACGGGTAGCTCAGACGGCGCTGGGCAGACGGGTAGCTCAGACGGCGCTGGGCAGACGGGTAGCTCAGACGGCGCTGGGCAGACTGGCGGCACTGGCGGCGCTGGCGGCGCTGGACAGACTGGTAGCTCAGCCGACGCAGGGCAGACGGGTAGCTCAGACGGCGCTGGGCAGACTGGCGGCACTGGCGGCGCTGGGCAGACAGGAGAAAAAGGCTCTGGTAGCGCTGGACTGAGGAGCACTGGTGCCTCTGGAATGAGGGGCTCTGGCGCCTCTGGCATGAGGGGCGGTAGCTCTGACAGCGCCGGACAGGCGGGAGACTCTGGCTGCGCTGGAGAGGAGGAAGGCTCCGGCAGCGCTGGACAGGCGGGATGCACTGTAGGCCTGATGCGTGGTGCTGGCACTAGTATGCCATGCATACTATGCCAAACCAACAGCTTTCTTTCTACTCTGTCCAATACATCCTCCACACTCTGACTCAGCACTCTGCTTCACCGACAGCTCCAATTCCATCCATGGCTCTGCCCAGGGTCCTACTCCATCAAGGATCTCCTCCCAAGTCCATTTATCCAAATAATGCAGCATCTCCCACTGCTGCTGCTGCTGCTGCTCCTGTTGCTATTGCCTCTGTTCCTTCTCCTGTTGCTGCTTTTGCCGTTGCCCGTTACCACGCCGCTTGGTCCTTGGTTGGTGGGTGATTCTGTCAGGGTTTTCCTGTGGTGAAGTAGAGGAGGACCAAAACGCAACCTGGTTATATTGACTCATGTTTAATCAAAAACGGATAACCATGAACACTACAAACCAATGAACATGGAAAACCAAAAACAGCCCTATCTGGTGCAAAACACAGAGACAGGAACAATCACCCACAAAACCCAACACAAAACAGGCTACCTAAATATGGTTCCCAATCAGAGACAATGACTAACACCTGCCTCTGATTGAGAACCATATCAGGCCAAACATAGAAATAGACAAACCAGACACACACCATAGAATGCCCACCCAGCTCACGTCCTGACCAACACTAAAACAAGGAAAACACATACGAACGATGGACAGAACGCGACAACAGGTCTATGGTCACTGAGTCTGTACATAATCAAAGCGTCTCTGCTTAGGGCCAAATAGCATTCTAGTTTGCTCAGATTTTTGGTTAATTCTTTTCAAAGTGTCAAGTAATTATGTTTTTGTTTTATCATGATATTGTTGGATCTAATCGTGTTGCTATCCTGGGGCTCTGAGGGGACCAGCCTACTTAGGGGATTCTTCTCCAGGTTCATCTCTCTGTAGATGAGGGCTTTGTTATGGAAGGTTTGGGAATCGCTTCCTTTTAGGTGGTTGTAGACTTTAATGGCTCTATTCTGGATTTTGATAATTAGCGGGTATCGTCCTAATTCTGATCTGCATGCATTTTTGGGGTTTTTATGTTATACAACTGCATGCAGTCTCAATTTGGTGTTTGTCTCATTTTGTGACTTCTTGGTTGGTGAGTGAACCCCAGACCTCACAACCATAGAGGGCAATGGGTTCTTTAACTGATTCAAGTATTTCGAAACAGATCCTAATTTGGATGTCACATTTTACGTTCCTTTTAATGTCTCTCAGATCTTTCACAGCTTTGTGGAAATTACCTGTGGCGCTGATGTTTTGGCCGAGGTAAGTATCGTTTTTTTGTGTGCTCTTAGACAATGGTGTCTAGATGGGAATGTGTAATTGTCTTACTGAGATTTACTGTTAGGGCCCAGGTCTGACTGAATCTGTGCAGAAGATCTAGGTGCTTCTGTAGATCTAGGTGCTACTTCGGTGGTGATAGAAGCACCAGATCATCAGCAAACAGTAGACATTTTACGTCCGTGTCTAGTAGGGTGTTCTAGCAGACTGTTCTAGTGCCCTCGTGAATGTATATATATATATATATATATATGTTGAAGATGGTGGGGCTCAAGCTGCATCCCTGTCTCACCTCCCGGCCCTAAAGAAAGAAATCTGTGTCTTTTTTCCAATTTTAAACACACACTTGTTGTTTGTTTACATTGATTTCATAAATGTCGTATGTTTTTCCCACAAAACCGCTTACCATAAATGTATACAGCAGACCCTCGTACCAAATTGAGTCAAAAACACATTTTCAATCAATTAAACATGCAAAGACTTTGCTTTTGTTTTGTTTTGTTTGTTTGTCAATAAGCGTGTGCAGCATGAATGTGTAATCTGTCATACAGTATTATGGTAAAAAAGACAATTTGACATTTGTCAGGACATTGTTTTCGCTGAGGAAATGTAGTAGTCTGCTGTTAATTATGCAGAGGTTGCTGTTGCCACATATCCCAAGGTAGTTATTGGGATCAAATTTGTCTAAATTTTTGTGGATTGGGGTGATCAATGGTTTCAAATATTTGGGAAGATGCCAGAGCTGAGGAATATTAAAGAGTTTAAGTGTAGCCAATTGGAATTTGCGGTATGTATATTTTATCATTTCATTTAGGATACCATCAACACCACAGGCCTTTTTGGGTTGGAGGGTTTGTATTCTGTCCTGTAGTTGGTTCAATGTAATTGGATAATCCAGTGGGTTCTGGTAGTATTTATTAACTGACTCATTTTTGTCAAGTATCATGTATATGATTTTGCTTTTGGTTCTTTGTTATATGGCCAAAAAGGTTGGAGAAGTGGTTTATCCATCTCCATTTTGGATAGATAGCTCTTTGTGTTGTTGTTTGTTTAGTGTGGGGTTTTAAAGTTTGATAGGGAATCTGAAAGGTAAAATATGCAGGTTAGGCTTTCTACTGCCGGGTTTATACCTTCACAATTGCAGTGAATGATTTTGTCCAGACAGTTCTCTAAAATTGATTACATTTTTGGGGTAGGTTTCTATAGAGAGGTTTCTCTCTCTTTATTTATTTCACTCTCTCTCTCTCCCTTTCTCTCTCTCTCTGTGATAGGCTAAAGGACCATCAGAGCTGATTAGAAGGGTTATTTCGAGGCCCTTCTCCCTGTCTGTTTCCTGCTCTCTCTGGCTGGGAGGCTGGGTAGGTGAACCCTGCTCCCTGACACTCAGAATGGCTCAACACTGCTACACCAGACAGCCCAGTGAAAGCAGTGATAGACTGCCCATGTCAACATCAAAGGCAGCCTGTAAACAGCTGCTGGCTGTTTGGACTGAGTCATAAACAGGCGGTGTGTAGAGGGGTGTTCAGACAGTCTACAGTAGGGGTGTCAAACTCATTCCATGGAGGGCCGAGTATATGCTGTTTTTGTTATTTCCTTTCAGTTTGTGTCCAATTAAGACCTAGACAAGCAGGTGAGGGGAGTTGCTAACTAATTACCTTAATTAATCAATTAAGTACAATGGTGGAGCGAAAACCCACAGACACTCGGCCCTCAGTGGAATGAGTTTGAGGTCTACAGCTACTGGGACAGCCCTGGTCGCTTTGATAGGAGCTTCTCTTAGAGGGAGGAGCTTGTAGTCTCTGAGGATAACAGGGATCGTTGGTTACAAATAGTTCCAGGGTATAAAACTAATCTAAAAAGACGTGGAGTTGGTGTTACTTGGCTTATACTGGACATTCCTCTCGGCTGCTCTCACAACACATCTCATTCATCATCTGTGCATAGGGAGGCATTTCACAGACGTGGCTTCAGATGTTTGTATTCTACAGTATGTCATTCATCGTGTTTCCCTTTTATAAAACCAAATATTTAAGGGTAAAGAAGCTGCTATTTCAGAAGATTGAATGGTCAGAAAAAAAGAATGTCTGTAGGATCTTATTGTCAAGTTCCCATTACATTTCCTGATTACAACACTTCAGCTCACTAAACTCTTCATTGTTCCATTGCTTTATGTCACATTAGAGTGTGTTAGTGATTCTACAGAATCATTGTGTTACCACAGAGGGTCAGTGTGGTTGTCTTTGTGTGTCTGACTCCTGTGCACTGATGAAACGGAGCAGGTCTTTGTGCCTCTCTGACTTCATGTGACCCTGGTCAGGGATTAGAGCAGGCTAAATCTATGACCGGGTGCAGCCCTCTCTCCTCCCACCTTCATTCCTGTCTCGTCTCACAAATTGATCTGCACCTGGGAATTACGTTTTCAGATGCAGGAGCTCTCTGAAATGACCACAATCCTGCCCCAGAGTATCTGCACTGGGAGAGAGGGAGAGTCATGTCCCCTACTCTTGTCATCACCATCTATATACTGTGATTGTTCCACAGTGTGAAGGTAATAGGAGGCTTTGCAGCGAATATGGTTTTACATATGAAAATATTTGTTTAATTTAAAAAAATCACAAAAGACCAAAATCCCCCGAAAGTCTAAATGCTGAACTACTAACTGAACAAAAGAACTGGCACACTATCACCTGGCTTTAACATGAAGCCATTAGCGAAGGTGAATGGGACTGTACTGGAGATATGGTAGCCTCAATCATGGTGACAAGCCCCAAAGGAAAAGAGTAAAAATTATTCTGAGAACATGTGTCTTCATTGAGTGAATTGACATGGCATCAACTGTAAACACCGGTGTTCGATGTCGCCGGTATACTAACCACCAGTCCTGGAATCCATCATTACTCGCACCTGCACGTCATCTTGAGGCACACCTGGACTCTATCACCTCACTTATTACCTCCCCTATATCTGGCACTCCCTTAGGTTCCTTCCCCAGTCAATATTAATTCTGTGTTTATGCCAAGATGCTATTGCTATGTTGTCTCGTTTCATGGTTATTGTTTTATTAAACGTTTCACATGTCTTCATCATGTCTTCATTACATGCTGAGACAATTCTTTGGTCTACAGAATGAATATGTTAAAGTTTGACTGTGGTTGAATGGTCTCCCAGGACAAATGGTCTCCCAGGACTTTGAAAAACACTAACCCTGACAGTTTAATCTTTGTTTGACTTGGACATTTCTCCAGCATAAACAAGTTTAGACATTCAGTGAGAAGAAAGGACATGTTTTCAGAAGGATTTTTTGCTGTGTACCACGAACACAAATAGAGAATGCAACTTTGTTGCTTCCAGACAAATTCAATATTTATTTTCTGCCGAAAACCCCCCGCCCCCAAAAAAAACACTTCAATCAAATGTGTCTGTGTGAATTGTTGCTTGCAGCAAAGAATCACCTTCCGTTTGATTCCCTGAAAGAACTCCCCAGCCCAAGGTCTTGTGTCTGCAGGAGAGGAATCTGATTTGGGGGTTGCTGACTCTGAAACTCATTTCATGTGCAAAAGGGAGAGTTGAAAGATGATCCAGCGGAGAGTTTTTCACCCCAGAACCTTCTAGTACAAAAACACAAAGTAATTACCAGACAACGTATTACCAGAGTAATTACCAGACAACACATCCCTCCTTTGTCCTCACACATCTAATATTCCCCAGGACTCCATGCCTGCTTTCCCAGGCTACCATAGCAACAATAAAAACACTACATTGGATCTCACATGTGTTTAAAAAACAGACAGAACACAGACATCACAGTAAGTGTTGGTTGGTAGTAAAACAGGTAAGATAGCCAAGGGTATCCGAGAGAGATACCTAGGTTAGACATCACAGGGCCACATCCAATGACCTTCTCTGTGGAAACCCTCATGGAAAATGTAAGATTTTCTTTCCAAAATGCTACATAGCCATTTTCAGAAAATTTGGTAAATTAACTTTTATTGTTTAAAGAGCTCATGAAAGAGATTGGTGTGTTTTTTTCGCTATCTAATCATGGTATGGTGTTGTTCAATGACAGATGTATTTGTTTGAAATCTATCACGATAGACAAATAATTTTCAAAGATTGCAAAATGCTATATATCCGCCTCACTCTCAGAGAAATAAGTAGTACTCCTAGGTTTCCACAGTCAAATGTAACAAATAACTAAATTTTTAACTGTACAAGTTATATATTTGTGACATTATTATAAAAATGTATCAATACAGTAATATTAGATACAGTATTTATGGAAAACATTTATATTTTACGTTTTATTATTTTAGCAGATGCTCATATCCAGAGTAACTTACAACTAGTCCATTCATTTTAAGACAGCTAGGTCAAAGTCAAATACAGGAGCCAAAAATTCCATTACAGCTAAACAATGGATATATAGTGTTACACACCTAAAATCTAGGAATAAAAAATCAGAGAACAGTAATATTTTACACACACATGAAGGTAAGCAATTATTTCTGGTGAAAAATAAATAAAAATGAAAAATAAATTGGTGGATATAGATTTTGGAAATAAACTCTTCAAGCAGCCTCACTTCATATATAAAAGGGTTGTCTACCCGTCATATTCTTTGATCAAAGAAACATCATCAACTGTGCTTCCTGGGAAAGTCATTTCCAATGCTGTTTCTAGGCATAAGCGACATGAGTGGCGGCACAGGGCCCTGCATCCGCAAGGCCCTTTTTTTAGAACTCAGTCGAGGGTCTCAACTTACTGTTAGATGGATAGTAGAATACACAAAGCACAGTTTGAAATGTGTTAGTGCATCGGCAGTTCTCTTGTTATGTAGGTCACTGACAGTCACTCAAATAGCCCATGTCAGCAAACAATCTCAGCTAACCAAATGTCACATAGGGCCCCCAAAATGTAAGACACAGCCCTGGTAATTTCATTTGAAACAGTATGTTGAATGCAGGGAACAATATGCATTATGCATTTTGCAATATATAACCGATATGGCATTTTCAGGGGTGGGGAAGGAACCTTTGACTGTTCAGAATTTTCCTGCAAACTAGGAAATGCAAACTTGTAGTGTATTTGAGTTTTAAAGTGGCAATATGTAACGTTTTGGGCACCCTGACCAAATTCACATAGAAAATGTGAGTTATAGATCTATCATTATACTTGAAAGCATGTCTAAGAAGTGGTAGATCTGTTCTATGTGCGCCATTTCTATGATTCCCATTCTTAAATGTTGTTTATGCGTCTTTTACTTTCATTTTTTTTACATCAGCTTCAAACATCTGAAACAACCATATTTTTGGTTATGGAAAAATACTTCACAGTAGTTTAGATAGTACAGTGATTCTTTACACTATACTAGCTTATTTTGTCACATACACTGAAATTAGGCTAGTTTTAGCAACCAGGAAATGGTGGAGCGATTTCTGCACTTTAAAAGGCTTCAAGAGTTTGTGATTTCCACTTAAAAATGTTCAGACTTGATTTAGCAAAAAGTGTATCAACCCCTACAAAAAATGTCCAATAATTATAATCCACGTAATAATTAAAATGTCCTGTTGATGCAGGATTATTTTCCTGCTGTAGCAAACTCAAATGAAGATCCTACATACTGTAACTGTGGAGAATCAGAAAAACAGACTGCACTTCTGGTTTAAAATCAAATGGGAGTTTAATGTTACTGCACCAAATGGATCATGGAGATCAACTTAATAAGTTACCTCTGGAGGGCTACGAATAACTATGGCTGCTTTCTGTACTAAAGGTCTACGTTGTTTTTAAATAACATTTTCTAATGTTAGAATAAATATTTGACGATGGTCAGATTTGGATGAAATATTATGTTTATTTTGTTTTATATTTATATCCTTGATGTCCTGTTGCAGTATGGAGTATCTGAGCTGTGTGTTAAGAGCCTCCTAAGGAGGGAGGTGCAGGAATCAGGAGCAGGAGAGCAAGGAAATCCCTGTGGCGAAATCATTTAATGAGCAGTCCCAACTCAACTACAACATGGGACTGAAAACACACCCAAACAAGGTTGCCACAAACACAGGGAAATAAAGCGCTACACACAGAGGAGAAACCTCTACTCCTAAACTCAGTACCTAACGGCACAACTGCCGTGAGAAAAGAAACCCCGTGGTACAGACACGCACCCCTCAATAACGTAACCACAGAAAACAATCCCGCACAAAGACGAGCAGGCAGCGGAGGTAAATATACCCTCCGAAATCAACTAATCAGACACAGGTGTAAACAATACAGACAGACACAAACGAAAAGGAAAAATGGATTGGTGGCAGCTAGTAGGCCGGCGACGACGACCGCCGAGCACCACCCGAACAGGGAGAGGAGCCACCTTCGGTGGAAGTCGTGACACTGTGACCCATAATCCATCACTTCTCCGGACTGCCCTCTGATGGGACACAGGACAAATGGACGATTCAAACCCCTCGGAGTGAGAAAGCCTCCCAAAAACAATGAATCAGTCAGGCCAATCTTGATCATAGCCTAGATGGTGTCTGGCCATTGTTGTTTGTATGGCTCCATTTAGACACGGCATAATGAAAACAAATGAAGAAGTATGAGCGCTGAGACAAATCCATATTATGCTCTGTCTCAGCCCTGGTGAGGAAGTGGCTCCCTTGATGTACCTAATCAATCTTTGGAGAGAAACAGACATCCCTCCCCTGACAAAATTGCCATGCCACTCACAATTAGTCACATGCAAACATTTCAGACCCATCTTCCCTATAACTCCCGCTGTTTTCATTGCCTTTCCCATCCACTGTTCCGCTCTTTTCTCACCACTTTCACGATCCGCTCCTTGTCTTCTTATAACCAAAAACATGAAAATAAATGACGCAATGATTCATTTTGATTTATTCCAGTAACAGTTTCTGTACTCCGATATGTATCACATCCATGCTAGTCCGGTCATGGAGGTTATGAGAGGTTAAAGTGTTCAAATAGAGTCTTTTGACTAAGGTTAATTACTGGGCAGAGTACTGCAACAACTCCTGCAGTGCACTGACCTTTACCTAGTGTGTGTGTGTGTGTGTGTGCTTGCATGCATACGTGCGTGCGTGTGTGCGCGAGGGCAGAGACGCCTGATGATGAAGTACTGGTATTGATCATAGCCACCTCCTATCCTGCCGTAATATCATTAGCCAGTGTTCCTGCTCCTAGCGGCTCCTAGTGACTCCTAGTGACTCCACGCTACAGGGTGACCTACATTAACACCATCCTTCTCTTTATCATTCCTCATCTCAGTGGAGGGATACACACTGGCAGAGATGGTTTGAGATACACACTGGCAGAGAGGGGCAGAGATACACACTGGCAGAGATGGTTTGAGATACACACTGGCAGAGAGGGGCTGAGATACACACTGGCAGAGAGGGGCTGAGATACACACTGGCAGAGAGGGGCTGAGATACACACTGGCAGTGAGGGTCAGAGATACACACTGGCAGAGAGGGGCTGAGATACACACTGGCAGAGAGGGGCTGAGATACACACTGCAGAGAGGGGCTGAGATACACACTGCAGAGAGGGGCTGAGATACACACTGGCAGAGAGGGGCAGGGATACACACTGGCAGAGAGGGGCTGAGATACACACTGGCAGAGAGGGGCTGAGATACACACTGCAGAGAGGGGCTGAGATACACACTGGCAGAGAGGGGCAGGGATACACACTGGCAGAGAGGGGCTGAGATACACACTGGCAGAGAGGGGCTGAGATACACACTGGCAGAGAGGGTCAGAGATACACACTGGCAGAGAGGGGCTGAGATACACACTGGCAGAGAGGGGCTGAGATACACACTGGCAGAGAGGGGCTGAGATACACACTGCAGAGAGGGGCTGAGATACACACTGGCAGAGAGGGGCAGGGATACACACTGGCAGAGAGGGTCAGAGATACACACTGGCAGAGAGGGGCTGAGATACACACTGGCAGAGAGGGGCTGAGATACACACTGGCAGAGAGGGGCTGAGATACACACTGGCCGAGAGGGTCAGAGATACACACTGGCAGAGAGGGTCAGAGATACACACTGGCAGAGAGGGGTTGAGATACACACAGGCAGAGAGGGGCTGAGATACACACTGGCAGAGAGGGGTTGAGATACACACAGGCAGAGAGGGGCAGGGATACACACTGCAGAGAGGGGCAGGGATACACACTGGCAGAGATGGGCAGGGATACACACTGCAGAGAGGGGCAGTGATACACACTGGCAGAGAGGGGTTGAGATACACACAGGCAGAGAGGGGCAGGGATACACACTGCAGAGAGGGGCAGGGATACACACTGGCAGAGAGGGGCAGGGATACACACTGCAGAGAGGGTCAGAGATACACACTGGCAGAGAGGGTCAGAGATACACACTGGCAGAGAGGGGTTGAGATACACACAGGCAGAGAGGGGCAGGGATACACACTGGCAGGGAGGGGCAGGGATACACACTGGCAGAGAGGGGCTGAGATACACACTGGCAGAGAGGGGCTGAGATACACACTGGCAGAGAGGGGCAGGGATACACACTGGCAGAGAGGGTCAGAGATACACACTGGCAGAGAGGGGCTGAGATACACACTGGCAGAGAGGGGCTGAGATACACACTGCAGAGAGGGGCTGAGATACACACTGCAGAGAGGGGCTGAGATACACACTGGCAGAGAGGGGCAGGGATACACACTGGCAGAGAGGGGCTGAGATACACACTGGCAGAGAGGGGCTGAGATACACACTGCAGAGAGGGGCTGAGATACACACTGGCAGAGAGGGGCAGGGATACACACTGGCAGAGAGGGGCTGAGATACACACTGGCAGAGAGGGGCTGAGATACACACTGGCAGAGAGGGTCAGAGATACACACTGGCAGAGAGGGGCTGAGATACACACTGGCAGAGAGGGGCTGAGATACACACTGGCAGAGAGGGGCTGAGATACACACTGCAGAGAGGGGCTGAGATACACACTGGCAGAGAGGGGCAGGGATACACACTGGCAGAGAGGGTCAGAGATACACACTGGCAGAGAGGGGCTGAGATACACACTGGCAGAGAGGGGCTGAGATACACACTGGCAGAGAGGGGCTGAGATACACACTGGCCGAGAGGGTCAGAGATACACACTGGCAGAGAGGGTCAGAGATACACACTGGCAGAGAGGGGTTGAGATACACACAGGCAGAGAGGGGCTGAGATACACACTGGCAGAGAGGGGTTGAGATACACACAGGCAGAGAGGGGCAGGGATACACACTGCAGAGAGGGGCAGGGATACACACTGGCAGAGATGGGCAGGGATACACACTGCAGAGAGGGGCAGTGATACACACTGGCAGAGAGGGGTTGAGATACACACAGGCAGAGAGGGGCAGGGATACACACTGCAGAGAGGGGCAGGGATACACACTGGCAGAGAGGGGCAGGGATACACACTGCAGAGAGGGTCAGAGATACACACTGGCAGAGAGGGTCAGAGATACACACTGGCAGAGAGGGGTTGAGATACACACAGGCAGAGAGGGGCAGGGATACACACTGGCAGGGAGGGGCAGGGATACACACTGCAGAGAGGGGCTGAGATACACACTGGCAGAGAGGGGCTGAGATACACACTGGCAGAGATGGTTTGAGATACAGACTAGCAGAGAGGGGCTGAGATACACACTGGCGGAGATGGTTTGAGATACAGACTAGCAGAGAGGGGCAGGGATACACACTGCAGAGAGGGGCTGAGATACACACTGGCAGAGATGGTTTAAGATACAGACTAGCAGAGAGGGGCAGGGATACACACTGCAGAGAGGGGCTGAGATACACACTGGCAGAGATGGTTTGAGATACAGACTAGCAGAGAGGGGCAGGGATACACACTGGCAGTGAGGGTCAGAGATCAAATCAAATCAAATCAAATTTATTTATATAGCCCTTCGTACATCAGCTGATATCTCAAAGTGCTGTACAGAAACCCAGCCTAAAACCCCAAACAGCAAACAATGCAGGTGTAAAAGCACGGTGGCTAGGAAAAACTCCCTAGAAAGGCCAAAACCTAGGAAGAAACCTAGAGAGGAACCGGGCTATGTGGGGTGGCCAGTCCTCTTCTGGCTGTGCCGGGTGGAGATTATAACAGAACGTGGCCAAGATGTTCAAATGTTCATAAATGACCAGCATGGTTGAATAATAGTAAGGCAGAACAGTTGAAACTGGAGCAGGAGCATGGCCAGGTGGACTGGGGACAGCAAGGAGTCCTCATGTCAGGTAGTCCTGGGACATGGTCCTAGGGCCCAGGCCAGTTGAAACTGGAGCAGCAGCATGGCCAGGTGGACTGGGGACAGCAAGGAGTCATCATGTCAGGTAGTCCTGGGGCATGGTCCTAGGGCTCAGGTCCTCCGAGAGAGAGAAAGAAAGAGAGAAGGAGAGAATTAGAGAACGCACACTTAGATTCACACAGGACACCTGAATAGGACAGGAGAAGTACTCCAGATAAACAAACTGACCCTAGCCCCCCGACACATAAACTACTGCAGCATAAATACTGGAGGCTGAGACAGGAGGGGTCAGGAGACACTGTGGCCCCATCCGAGGACACCCCGGACAGGGCCAAACAGGAAGGATATAACCCCACCCACTTTGCCAAAGCACAGCCCCCACACCACTAGAGGGAAATCTTCAACCACCAACTTACCATCCTGAGACAAGGCCGAGTATAGCCCACAAAGATCTCCGACACGGTACAACCCAAGGGGGGAACCCAGACAGGCCGACCACAACAGTGAATCAACCCACCCAGGTGACGCACCCCCCCAGGGACGGCACGAGAGAGCCCCAGCAAGCCAGTGACTCAGCCCCCGTAACAGGGTTAGAGGCAGAGAATCCCAGTGGAAAGAGGGGAACCGGCCAGGCAGAGACAGCAAAGGCGGTTCGTTGCTCCAGAGCCTTTCCGTTCACCTTCCCACTCCTGGGCCAGACTACACTCAATCATATGACCCACTGAAGAGATGAGTCTTCAGTAAAGACTTAAAGGTTGAGACCGAGTTTGCGTCTCTGACATGGGTAGGCAGACCGTTCCATAAAAATGGAGCTCTATAGGAGAAAGATCTGCCTCCAGCTGTTTGCTTAGAAATTCTAGGGACAATTAGGAGGCCTGCATCTTGTGACCGTAGCGTACGTGTAGGTATGTACGGCAGGACCAAATCAGAGAGGTAGGTAGGAGCAAGCCCATGTAATGCTTTGTAGGTTAGCAGTAAAACCTTGAAATCAGCCCTTGCTTTGACAGGAAGCCAGTGTAGAGAGGCTAGCACTGGAGTAATATGATCAAATTTTTTGGTTCTAGTCAGGATTCTAGCAGCCGTATTTAGCACTAACTGAAGTTTATTTAGTGCTTTATCCGGGTACCCGGAAAATAGAGCATTGCAGTAGTCTAACCTAGAAGTGACAAAAGCATGGTTTAATTTTTCTGCATCATTTTTGGACAGAAAGTTTCTGATTTTGGCAATGTTACGTAGATGGAAAAAAGCTGTCCTCGAAATGGTCTTGATATGTTCTTCAAAAGAGAGATCAGGGTCCAGAGTAACGCCGAGGTCCTTCACAGTTTTATTTGAGACGACTGTACAACCATTAAGATTAATTGTCAGATTCAACAGAAGATCTCTTTGTTTCTTGGGACCTAGAACAAGCATCTCTGTTTTGTCTGAGTTTAATAGTAGAAAGTTTGCAGCCATCCACTTCCTTATGTCTGAAACACATGCTTCTAGCGAGGGCAATTTTGGGGCTTCACCATGATTCATTGAAATGTACAGCTGTGTGTCATCTGCATAGCAGTGAAAGTTTACATTATGTTTTCGAATAACATCCCCAAGAGGTAAAATATATAGTGAAAACAATAGTGGTCCTAAAACAGAACCTTGAGGAACACCGAAATGTACAGTTGATTTGTCAGAGGACAAACCATTCACACCATTCACAGAGACAAACTTTCCGACAGATAAGACCTAAACCAGGCCAGAACATGTCCGTGTAGACCAATTTGGGTTTCCAATCTCCCCAAAAGAATGTGGTGATCGATGGTATCAAAAGCAGCACTAAGGTCTAGGAGCACGAGGACAGATGCAGAGCCTCGGTCCGATGCCATCAAAATGTCATTTACCACCTTCACAAGTGCCGTCTCAGTGCTATGATGGGGTCTAAAACCAGACTGAAGCATTTCGTATACATTGTTTGTCTTCAGGAAGGGAGTGAGTTGCTGCGCAACAGCCTTCTCTAAAATCTTTGAGAGGAATGGAAGATTCGATATAGGCCGATAGTTTTTTATATTTTCTGGGTCAAGGTTTGGCTTTTTCAAGAGAGGCTTTATTACTGCCACTTTTAGTGAGTTTGGTACACATCCAGTGGATAGAGAGCCGTTTATTATGTTCAACATAGGAGGGCCAAGCACAGGAAGCAGCTCTTTCAGTAGTTTAGTTGGAATAGGGTCCAGTATACAGCTTGAAGGTTTAGAGGCCATGATTATTTTCATCATTGTGTCAAGAGATATAGTACTAAAACACTTGAGCGTCTCTCTTGATCCTAGGTCCTGGCAGAGTTGTGCAGACTCAGGACAACTGAGGTTTGGAGGAATACGCAGGTTTAAAGAGGAGTCCGTAATTTGCTTTCTAATAATCATAATCTTTTCCTCAAAGAAGTTCATGAATTTATCACTGCTAAAGTGCAAGTCATCCACTCTTGGGGAATGCTGCTTTTTAGTTAGCTTTGCCACAGTATCAAAAAGGAATTTCGGATTGTTCTTATTTTCCTCAATTAAGTTAGAAAAATAGGACGATCGAGCAGCAGTAAGGGCTCTTCGGTACTGCACGGTACCGTCCTTCCAAGCTAGTCGGAAGACTTCCAGTTTGGTGTGGCGCCATTTCCGTTCCAATTTTCTGGAAGCTTGTTTCAGAGCTCGGGTATTTTCTGTGTACCAGGGAGCTAGTTTCTTATGAGACATTTTTTTTGTTTTTAGGGGTGCAACTGCATCTAGGGTATTGCGCAAGGTTAAATTGAGATCCTCAGTTAGGTGGTTAACGGATTTTTGTCCTCTGGCGTCCTTGGGTAGGCAGAGGGAGTCTGGAAGGGCATCAAGGAATCTTTGTGTTGTCTGTGAATTTATAGCACGACTTTTGATGTTCCTTGGTTGGGGTCTGAGCAGATTATTTGTTGCAATTGCAAACGTAATAAAATGGTGGTCCGATAGTCCAGGATTATGAGGAAAAACATTAAGATCCACAACATTTATTCCATGGGACAAAACTAGGTCCAGCGTATGACTGTGAGAGTGAGTGGGTCCAGAGACATGTTGGACAAAACCCACTGAGTCGATGATGGCTCCAAAAGCCTTTTGGAGTGGGTCTTTTCCATGTGAATATTAAAGTCACCAAAGATTAGAATATTATCTGCAATGACTACAAGGTCTGATAGGAATTCAGGGAACTCAGTGAGAAACGCTGTATATGGCCCAGGAGGCCTGTAAACAGTAGCTATAAAAAGTGATTGAGTAGGCTGCATAGATTTCATGACTAGAAGCTCAAAAGACGAAAACATCATTTTTTTTGTAAATTGAAATTTGCTATCGTAAATGTTAGCAACACCTCCGCCTTTGCGGGATGCACGGGGGGATATGGTCACTAGTGTAGCCAGGAGGTGAGGCCTCATTTAACACAGTAAATTCATCAGGCTTAAGCCATGTTTCAGTCAGGCCAATCACATCAAGATTATGATCAGTGATTAGTTCATTGACTATAATTGCCTTTGAAGTAAGGGATCTAACATTAAGTAGCCCTATTTTGAGATGTGAGGTATCATGATCTCTTTCAGTAATGACAGGAATGGAGGTGGTCATTATCCTAGTGAGATTGCTAAGGCGAACACCGCCATGTTTAGTTTTGCCCAACCTAGGTCGAGGCACAGACACGTTCTCAATGGTGATAGCTGAGCTGACTACACTAACTATGCTAGTGGCAGACTCCACTATGCTGGCAGGCTGGCTAATAGCCTGCTGCCTGGCCTGCACCCTATTTCATTGTGGAGCTAGAGGAGTTAGAGCCCTGTCTATGTTGGCAGATAAGATGAGAGCACCCCTCCAGCTAGGATGGAGTCCGTCACTCCTCAGCAGGTCAGGCTTGGTCCTGTTTGTGGGTGAGTCCCAGAAAGAGGGCCAATTATCTACAAATTCTATCTTTTGGGAGGGGCAGAAAACAGTTTTCAACCAGCGATTGAGTTGTGAGACTCTGCTGTAGAGCTCATCACTCCCCCTAACTGGGAGGGGGCCAGAGACAATTACTCGATGCCGACACATCTTTCTAGCTGATATGCACGCAGAAGCTATGTTGCGCTTGGTGATCTCTGACTGTTTCATCCTAACATCGTTGGTGCCGACGTGGATAACAATATCTCTATACTCTCTACACTCGCCAGTTTTAGCTTTAGCCAGCACCATCTTCAGATTAGCCTTAACGTCGGTAGCCCTGCCCCCGGGTAAACAGTGTATGATCGCTGGATGATTCGCTTTAAGTCTAATACTGCGGGTAATGGAGTCGCCAATGACTAGAGTTTTCAATTTGTCAGAGCTAATGGTGGGAAGCTTCGGCGTCTCAGACCCCGTAACGGGAGGAGTAGAGACCAGAGAAGACTCGGCCTCTGACACCGACCCGCTGCTTAATGGGGAGAACCGGTTGAAAGTTTCTGTCTGCTGAATGAGCGACACCGGTTGAGCGTTCCTACAGCATTTCCTTCCAGAAACCGTGAGAAAGTTGTCCGGCTGCGGGGACTGTGCCAGGGGATTTATACTACTATCTGTACTTACTGGTGGCACAGACGCTGTTTCATCCTTTCCTACACTGAAATTACCCTTGCCTAACGATTGCGTCTGAAGCTGGGCTTGCAGTACAGCGATCCTCGCCGTAAGGCGAGCACAGCGGCTGCAATTAGAAGGCATCATGTTAATGTTACTACTTAGCTTTGGCTGTTGGAGGTCCTGACGAATCGTGTCCAGATAAAGCGTCCGGAGTGAAAAAGTCGAGGAAAAAATAAATATATGAACGGTAATTAAAAAGTGAAACCCGTAAAGTTGTCAGGTAGCAAAATAGGTTGGCAACAAAACGCACAGCAATTCGAAAACAAGCCTGCAAGTTGTGACCGGAAATGACGACACTCAGTTCGAATGAGCCCTGTTCTTCAACTGCTGAAGTCACCGTGTTCACCACAACATGATACACACTGCAGAGAGGGGCTGAGATACACACTGGCGGAGAGGGGCTGAGATACACACTGGCAGAGATGGTTTGAGATACAGACTAGCAGAGAGGGGCTGAGATACACACTGGCAGAGAGGGGTTGAGATACACACTGGCAGAGAGGGGCTGAGATACACACTGGCAGAGAGGGGCAGGGATACACACTGGCAGAGAGGGGCAGGGATACACACTGGCAGAGAGGGGCAGGGATACACACAGGCAGAGAGGGGCTGAGATACACACTGGCAGAGAGGGGCAGGGATACACACTGGCAGAGAGGGGCTGAGATACAAACTGGCAGAGAGGGGCAGGGATACGCACTGGCAGAGAGGGGCAGGGATACACACTGGCAGAGAGGGGCAGGGATACACACTGGCAGAGAGGGGCAGGGTTACACACTGGCAGAGAGGGGCAGGGATACACACAGGCAGAGAGGGGCAGGGATACACACAGGCAGAGAGGGGCAGGGATACACACAGGCAGAGAGGGGCAGGGATACACACAGGCAGAGAGGGGCAGGGATACACACAGGCAGAGAGGGGCAGGGATACACACAGGCAGAGAGGGGCAGGGATACACACAGGCAGAGAGGGGCAGGGATACACACAGGCAGAGAGGGGCAGGGATACACACAGGCAGAGAGGGGCAGGGATACACACAGGCAGAGAGGGGCAGGGATACACACAGGCAGAGAGGGGCAGGGATACACACATGCAGAGAAGGGCAGGGATACACACAGGCAGAGAGGGGCAGGGATACACACAGGCAGAGAGGGGCTGAGATACACACTGCAGAGAGGGGCTGAGATACACACTGGCAGAGAGGGTCAGAGATACACACTGGCAGAGAGGGGCTGAGATACACACTGGCAGAGAGGGGCTGAGATACACACTGGCAGAGAGGGGCTGAGATACACACTGGCAGTGAGGGTCAGAGAAACACACTGGCAGAGAGGGGCTGAGATACACACTGGCAGAGAGGGGCTGAGATACACACTGGCAGAGAGGGGCTGAGATACACACTGGCAGAGAGGGGCTGAGATACACACTGGCAGAGAGGGCCTGAGATACACACTGGCAGACAGGGGCTGAGATACACACTGGCAGAGAGGGGCTGAGATACACACTGGCAGAGAGTGGCTGAGATACACACTGGCAGAGAGGGGCTGAGATACACACAGGCAGAGAGGGGCTGAGATACACACTGGCAGAGAGTGGCTGAGATACACACTGGCAGAGAGGGGCTGAGATACACACAGGCAGAGAGGGGCTGAGATACACACTGGCAGAGAGGGGCTGAGATACACACTGCAGAGAGGGGCTGAGATAAACACTGGCAGAGAGGGGTTGAGATACACACTGCAGAGAGGGGCTGAGATACACACAGGCAGAGAGGGGCTGAGATACACACTGGCAGAGAGGGGCTGAGATACACACTGGCAGAGAGGGGTTGAGATACACACTGGCAGAGAGGGGCTGAGATACACACAGGCAGAGAGGGGCTGAGATACACACTGGCAGAGAGGGGCTGAGATACACACTGCAGAGAGGGGCTGAGATACACACTGCAGAGAGGGGCTGAGATACACACAGGCAGAGAGGGGTTGAGATACACACCGGCAGAGAGGTGCTGAGATACACACTGGCAGAGAGGGGTTGAGATACACACTGGCAGAGAGGGGCTGAGATACACACAGGCAGAGAGGGGCTGAGATACACACTGGCAGAGAGGGGCTGAGATACACACTGCAGAGAGGGGCTGAGATACACACTGCAGAGAGGGGCTGAGATACACACAGGCAGAGAGGGGTTGAGATACACACTGGCAGAGAGGGGTTGAGATACACACCGGCAGAGAGGTGCTGAGATACACACTGATCGATGACAATGGATTGGTGAAGCTGTAAACACTTTGCAGTTATAGAAATGAACTTGATCAAACATTCACTGTCTCATTGTTGTAACTGACCTAGCAGGTCAAATGAAGAGTAATATGTAGATAACACTGGCCATCACATTATGTTGATGCCTTGATGGACAGTGTTAATGGCTGTTAAAGGGCTTTCAGGATTAAATCAGAACTACCTTAATGTTTATGAAGTATCATTGTTTACAAACTACTGCCTGTGTGCACACACATATCTTATATTGAAAACTGTAAGCATCTACCTATTAGGGGAATCTACAGTATTTTACAATAAATACCGTCGTGCGACTTTGGTTGAATCGAGACCAGAGTCTGTAATATATCATTCTGGCAGACAACCAGTGATTCATTCATAATTACTATTTCTCTCCCTCTAAAGCCGTTTTCTGACAACGACACTTTGATTGAGGCTGTGCACTTAATTAGGCCAAATTCCATTGAGGAATATGAAACTGCAAATCTCTATTTTTTCCCCTATTAACTGCTGCTGCATTACTCAGGCATCTTCAGACAATGAAACACAAGGAGGGTTTGCTACTCTTGGAAAAACAGATATGCTTTCTGCGTTGTTGCCATGGAAACCTCTTGCCTCTTCTGTTCTCTAGTTGAGCAAGACAGAAGTCTGCCATGATGCCAGGTCAATATTCTCTACTCCCCCTTGTGAAAGACAGGCTCAACTGCTTCACTCCTAAGCTAGGTTTTCCAAATGTTTTATTATCTAGAGATGATGGGAACACAGGAGAGGCCTGTATGCTTCCCAGACATGGTCTAAAGTAGTCATGGGTGTATGTCTAAAGCAATCCTATATGATAGCCTAGCTGTTTATAGACTGTATTTATGGACTGTGTACTGGTGACTCGATGCACATTAGAGCATTGTTAAGTAGTCCTAGTTGTACTATTTTTGACCAGATACAAGGACAGCAAACTAGTTTGTGTATCGCAATCCTTTATGCATCGTTTTTGACACCATCTTCTTAGAATGACCATTAACCGGTTGCTAAGGTGAGAGGTGAGTAAAGGATTTTACCTTTGTGTTGCTATTCAAGAAATAGTGTCTCGCCTGACCTTGACATCAAGTGAGTTGACAGCTTTTCTACAAGTTTCCATAAGCTGAAAGAAATGACAACTGAGCATACACACATATTGCATACGATCACACAAACAGTGACTAAATATCCTGTTAAAGTAATGGTTGCCTGACTATACAAACACTAAATACAAAACACAGCCTTTCCGTTTTCTGGTGTGAGAGGAAAGGGAGAGGGAGGTGAATGTTTTTGCTCTGCCAGTAAATGTTTAATGTGTGTTGCGAGAGCAGCAGCGGCTCATTACTGGGCTTTGGAACATCAGCGTTCTCCTCTCCTCAGCTCCTCCGCTCCTCCTCTCCTCCGCTCCTCCGCTCCTCCTCTCCTCATCTCCTCCGCTCCTCCTCTCCTCCGCTCCTCCTCTCCTCCTCTCCTCCGCTCCTCCTCTCCTCCGCTCCTCCTCTCCTCCTCTCCTCCCTCCTCCGCTCCTCCTCTCCTCCTCTCTCTCCTCCTCTCCTCCGCTCCTCCTCTCCTCCTCTCCTCCGCTCCTCCGCTCCTCCTCTCCTCCTCTCCTCCGCTCCTCCTCTCCTCCTCTCCTCCGCTCCTCCTCTCCTCCTCTCCTCCGCTCCTCCGCTCCTCCGCTCCTCAGCTCCTCCTCTCCTCCTCCTCTCCTCCTCTCCTCCGCTCATCCGCTCCTCCGCTCCTCCTCTCCTCCTCTCCTCCGCTCCTCCTCTCCTCCGCTCTTCCTCTCCTCCTCTCCTCCTCTCCTCCGCTCCTCCTCTCCTCCCTCCTCCCTCCTCCGCTCCTCCTCTCCTCCTCTCCTCCTCTCCTCCCTCCTCCCTCCCTCCTCCTCTCCTCCGCTCCTCCGCTCCTCCTCTCCTCCGCTCCTCCTCTCCTCCGCTCCTCCTCTCCTCCGCTCCTCCGCTCCTCCTCTCCTCCTCTCCTCCGCTCCTCCTCTCCTCCGCTCCTCCTCTCCTCCTCTCCTCCGCTCCTCCGCTCCTCCTCTCCTCCGCTCCTCCTCTCCTCCGCTCCTCCGCTCCTCCTCTCCTCTCTCCTTCCTCCTCCTCTCCTCCTCTCCTCCTCTCCTCCGCTCCTCCTCCTCCTCTCCTCCCTCCTCCTCTCCTCCTCTCCTCCGCTCCTCCGCTCCTCCTCCGCTCCTCAGCTCCTCCTCCTCCTCCTCCGCTCCTCCGCTCCTCCGCTCCTCCTCTCCTCCTCTCCTCCTCTCCTCCTCTCCTCCGCTCCTCCGCTCCTCCTCTCCTCCTCTCCTCCGCTCCTCCTCTCCTCTCCTCTCCTCCGCTCCTCCGCTCCCTCCTCCTCTCCTCCTCTATGCCTCTCCTGCTCCTCCTCTCCTAATTACTCCTCCGCTCCTCCTCTCCTCCTCTCCTCCGGAAGGGCTCCTCCTCTCCTCCTCTCCTCCGGCTCCTCCGACCTCCGCTCCTCAGCTCCTCCTCTCCCCCGCTCCTCCGCTCCTCCGCTCCTCCTCTCCTCCTCTCCTCCTCTCCTCCTCTCCTCCGCTCCTCCGCTCCTCCTCTCCTCCTGGCTCCTCCTCTCCTCAGACTCCGATTAGCTCCTCCGCTCCTCCTCTCCTCCCAGGCTGGCTCCTCCTCTCCTCCGCTCCTCCGCTCCTCCGCTCCTCCGCTCCTCCTCTCCTCCTCTCCTCCGCTCCTCCTCTCCTCCGCTCCTCCGCTCCTCCTCTCCTCTGGTGCTCCTTTAGCTCCTCCGCTCCTCCTCTCCTCCTCTCCTCCTCTCCTCCCTCTCCTCCGCTCCTCTGCTCCTCAGCTCCTCCTCTCCTCCTCTCCTCCTGCTCCTCCGCTCCTCCGCTCCTCCGCTCCTCCACTCCATGGTATGCCACTTGGTTAATTACACCCGGGAAGGGAAGGGAGACATGGTTGTGGCTACAGGCGGGGGCTGGGTGCTGCAGACTGATTAGACTCCCAGGCTGGGCCCTTGGGCCCCTTATAATGGTGCTCATTTAGCAGGCCCTAATGAAACTGCACTCTTAACACTTATACACAGAGAGTAGACTAGATACCTCCTCCAAAACACTTATACACAGAGAGTAGACTAGATACCTCCTCCAAAACACTTATACACAGAGAGTAGACTAGATACCTCCTTCAAAACACTTATACACAGAGAGTAGACTAGATACCTCCTCCAAAACACTTATACACAGAGAGTAGACTAGATACCTCCTCCAAAACACTTATACACAGAGAGTAGACTAGATACCTCCTCCAAAACACTTATACATAGAGAGTAGACTAGATACCTCCTCCAAAACACTGATACACAGAGAGTAGACTAGATACCTCCTCCAAAACACTTATACATAGAGAGTAGACTAGATACCTCCTCCAAAACACTGATACACAGAGAGTAGACTAGATACCTCCTCCAAAACACTGATACACAGAGAGTAGACTAGATACCTCCTCCAAAACACTTATACATAGAGAGTAGACTAGATACCTCCTCCAAAACACTAATACACAGAGAGTAGTTTCTACCTTTATCCCCCCACTATAATCCCCATACTTTAATGAAGATTGATTTCCCCCTCCAGGATGGAGAAGCTATCATTTCCATGCCCAGGGACATGTACTAGTCTGTGGCGACCTAAATGCCAGAACCGGACATGAATCTGACAGCTTCAACACACAGGGAAACAAACTCCTGCCTGGAGGTGACAGCATTTCCTCCCCCATATGCCCCCTTAAGCAGAACTATGACAACATAACCAACTAAAATGGGTCACAACTCCTGCAGCTCTGTCGCATGCTTGGAAAGTACATAGTCAATGGTAGGCTTTGAGGGGACTCCTATGGTAGGTACACCTATAGCTCATCTCTTGGATGTAGTACTGTAGACTACTTAATCACTGACCTCAACCCAGAGTCTCTCAGAGCGTTCATAGACAGCCCACTGACACCCCTATCAGATGACAGCAAAATCACAGTCGACTGGAACAGAGCAAAACTCAATCATGAGGCATCAAAGTCAAGGGAACTGAGTAATATTAAGAAATGCTATAGATGGAAGGAATGTAGTGTGGAAACCTACCAAAACTCAATCATGAGGCATCAAAGCCAAGGGAACTGAGTAATATTAAGAAATGCTATAGATGGAAGGAATGTAGTGTGGAAACCTACCAAAACTCAATCATGAGGCATCAAAGCCAAGGGAACTGAGTAATATTAAGAAATGCTATAGATGGAAGGAATGTAGTGTGGAAACCTACCAAAACTCAATCATGAGGCATCAAAGCCAAGGGAACTGAGTAATATTAAGAAATGCTATAGATGGAAGGAATGTAGTGTGGAAACCTACCAAAACTCAATCATGAGGCATCAAAGCCAAGGGAACTGAGTAATATTAAGAAATGCTATAGATGGAAGGAATGTAGTGTGGAAACCTACCAAAACTCAATCATGAGGCATCAAAGCCAAGGGAACTGAGTAATATTAAGAAATGCTATAGATTGAAGGAATGTAGTGTGGAAACCTACCAAAACTCAATCATGAGGCATCAAAGCCAAGGGAACTGAGTAATATTAAGAAATGCTATAGATGGAAGGAATGTAGTGTGGAAACCTACCAAAACTCAATCATGAGGCATCAAAGCCAAGGGAACTGAGTAATATTAAGAAATGCTATAGATGGAAGGAATGTAGTGTGGAAACCTACCAAAACTCAATCATGAGGCATCAAAGCCAAGGGAACTGAGTAATATTAAGAAATGCTATAGATTGAAGGAATGTAGTGTGGAAACCTACCAAAACTCAATCATGAGGCATCAAAGCCAAGGGAACTGAGTAATATTAAGAAATGCTATAGATGGAAGGAATGTAGTGTGGAAACCTACCAAAACTCAATCATGAGGCATCAAAGCCAAGGGAACTGAGTAATATTAAGAAATGCTATAGATGGAAGGAATGTAGTGTGGAAACCTACCAAAACTCAATCATGAGGCATCAAAGCCAAGGGAACTGAGTAATATTAAGAAATGCTATAGATGGAAGGAATGTAGTGTGGAAACCTACCAAAACTCAATCATGAGGCATCAAAGCCAAGGGAACTGAGTAATATTAAGAAATGCTATAGATGGAAGGAATGTAGTGTGGAAACCTACCAAAACTCAATCATGAGGCATCAAAGCCAAGGGAACTGAGTAATATTAAGAAATGCTATAGATGGAAGGAATGTAGTGTGGAAACCTACCAAAACTCAATCATGAGGCATCAAAGCCAAGGGAACTGAGTAATATTAAGAAATGCTATAGATGGAAGGAATGTAGTGTGGAAACCTACCAAAACTCAATCATGAGGCATCAAAGCCAAGGGAACTGAGTAATATTAAGAAATGCTATAGATGGAAGGAATGTAGTGTGGAAACCTACCAAAACTCAATCATGAGGCAGCAAAGCCAAGGGAACTGAGTAATATTAAGAAATGCTATAGATGGAAGGAATGTAGTGTGGAAACCTACCAAAAAACAATTAGGCAACAAATTCAATCCCTTTTAGACAACTTCCTGAACAAAACGTTCCACTGTAATAGTGAAGGTGTAAACTTGGCAGTAGAAATGGAGTAGGGTGCAAAATGGACGGCAGAGAAGTCAGGCGCAGGAGAGCAGAACTTGGTAATAATCGGAGATTTATTAAGCAAAGCCAACGGCATCCAGAACAACAAGAATAAATGGGCACAAAATAAACCGTTGTGCGCTCCAGGGGACCGTGCACAAGCACCACAATAGACAATCCCACACAAAGACATGGGGGGGGGGGGAACAGAGTGTTAAATACACAACACATAATGAGGGAATTGAAACCAGGTGTGAGGAAAAACAAGACAAAACAGATGGAAAATGAAAAGTGGATCGACGATGGCTAGAAGACCGGCGACGCCGAACAAGGAGAAGACTCGACATCAGTGGAAGTCGTGTCAAGAAAAACTAAACAATATATTTGACCTCTCAGCTTCCCTATCAAATCTAAAAATGTCAACCAAAAAAACGAAGAAAATTAACAACAATGACAAATGGTTTGATGAAAAATGCAAAAACCTAAGAAAGAAATTGGGAAACCTGTCCAACCAAAAACATAGAGATCCAGAAAACCTGAGTCTACGCATACACTATGGTGAATCAGTAAAACAATACAGAAAGACACTATGGAAAAAGAGGGAACAGCAGGTAAGAAATCAACACAATGTGTCACGCCCTAACCTTAGAGAGACTTGTATATTCTCTATTTGGTTAGGTCAGGGTGTGACTTGGGTGGGCAAATCAATGTTTCTATTTCTTTGTTGGCCTAGTATGGTTCCCAATTAGAGGCAGCTGTTTATCATTGTCTCTGATTGGGGATCAAACTTAGGCAGCCCTTTTACCCACCTTAGATTGTGGGATCTTGTTTGTGTCAAATTTCTTTCTGCACTGCGTGTAGAGTTACATTCATTTGTACGCCTACCACGCTGCACCTTGGTCCAATCCATCTTTCAACGAACGTGACAGAAGTTCCCACCACCAAGGGAACAAGCAGCGTGCCCAGGAGTGGAGGACATCCTGGACCTGGGAGGAAGTAATGGCAGGGGACAAGACCCTGCGTTACAAGCAGGCGGAGGCAGTGAGAGACGAACGGCAACGAGACCAGGAATCAAGGAAACGACGGAAGCCAGAGAGGAAGCCTCAAAAAAATGTTTGGGGGGAGCACACGGGGTTGCGAGCGGAGCACAGGTGGGAACAAGAACCAACTCCCTGTAATTACGATGAGGAGTTGGTCACGGTGCAGATACCATGTTTTCCGGTTCTGCGCACCGTGCCTCCAGTGCGTACCCTTAGCCCAGTGCGTTCTGTGCCTGCTTTTCATACTTGCCATGCTAAGGTGAGCATCTGTCCAGGATGGATTGTGCAAGCTCAGCAGTCCTGGTCTCCAGTGCGTCTCCTCGGCCCAGTATATCCTGCGCCGGCTTTACGAACTATGCCTCCAGTGCGCCTTCACAGCCCAGTGCGTCCTGTCCAAGCTCTCCACACTTACCGAGCTAAAGTGGGTATCCAGCCAGGACACGTTGTGCCAGCTCCACGCACCCGGCCTCCAGTGCGTCTCTCCAGCCCGGTAAGTCCTGTGCCAGCTCCACGCACTCGGCCTCCAGTGATGATCCATGGCCCGAAGCCTCCAGTGATGATCCATGGCCCGAAGCCTCCAGTGATGATCCATGGCCCAAAGCCTACAGTGGTGATCCATGGCCCAAAGCCTACAGTGGTGATCCATGGCACAAAGCCTCCAGTGAGTGAAGAATTCATAGACTCTAACCACTTCTGGGAAAATTGGAAAACACTTTTTTTTATTTCACCTTACTTTAACCAGGCAGGCCAGTTGAGAACAAGTTTTAATTTACAACTGCGACCTGGCCAAGATAAAGCAAAGCAGTGCGACACAAACAACAACACAGAGTTACACATGGAATAAACAAACGTACAGTCAATAACTAATCTATATACAGTGTGTGCAATTGAGGTAAGATTAGGGAGGTAAGGCAATAAATAGGCCGTAGTGGTGAAGGAATTAATATTTATCAATTCAACACTGGAGTGATAGACGTGCAGAAGATGAATGTGCAAGTAGAGATATTGGGTGCAATGGAGCAACAAACAAAAAAATATGAGGATGAGGTAGTTGGTTGGGCTATTTACAGATAGGCTATGTACAGGTGCACTGATCTGTGAGCTGCTCTGAGAGGGATATATGAGTTTCCAGCTTCAGTGATTTTTGCAATTCGTTCCAGTCATTGGCAGCAGAGAACTGGAAGGAAAGGCGGCCAAAGGAGGAATAGGCTTTGGGGATCACAAGTGAAATATACCTGCTGGAAATACACACAGGATATACACACACAGGATACCTGTATCCGTAACATGCAGGAAGCAAATTTCTGTTTGAAAAAGCTAGCTTTTGCTTTCCTAACTGCTTGTTAGACGGTTCCTAACCTCCCTGAAAAGTTGCATATCGCGGGGGCTATTCGATGCTAATGCATTAAGCCACTAAACAAATAACAACACGAAGAGTTATCTATCCAAAATGGATAAGTATGGGTAAACCACTTCTCCAATATTTTTAGCTCTATAACAAAGAACCAACAGGAAAACATATACATGATCAAATACAAATCTTAGAATCAACTATTAAAGACTACCAGAACACACTGAATTCTCCAATTACCTTGAATGAACAACAGGACAAAATAAAAACCATCCAACCCAAAAAGGCCTGTGGTGTTGATGGTATCCTTAATGAAATGATCAAATATACAGACATCAAATGTAAGTTGGCTATACCTAAACTCTTTAGCATCATCCTCAGCTCTGGCATCTTCCCCAATATTTGGAACCAAGGACTGATCACCCCAATCCACAAAAGTGGAGACAAATTTGACCCCAATAACTACGGTTGGATATGCGTCAACAGCAACCTTGGGGAAATCCTCTGCATTCTCATTAACAGCAGTGCATTTCCTCAGTGAAACAAGGTACTGAGCAAAAGTCAAATTGGCTTTTTACCAAATTATCCTATGACAGAGCACATATTCACCCTGCACAACCCTATTGACAAACAAACAAACCAAAACAAAGGCAGTGTTCTCATGCTTTGTTGATTTCAAAAAGGCTTCGACTCAATTTGACATGAGGGTCTGCTATAAATGAATACACAAATAACAGGTCTGAGGTTAAAATTAAAAACACACACATTTCCTTCCACAGGGCCGTGTGGTGAGACAGGGAGGCATCTTAAGCCCCACTCTCTTCTACATATATATCAACGAGTTGGCGAGGGCACTAGAACAGCCCGCAGCACCCAGCCTCACCTTACTAGAATCTGAAGTCAAATGTCTACTGTTTGCTAATGATCTGGTGCTTCTGTCACCAACCAAGGAGGGCCTACAGCAGCACCTAGATCTTCTGCACAGATTCTGTCAGACGTGAGCCCTGACAGTACATCTCAGTAAGACCAAAATAATGGTGTTCCAAAAAAGGTCTAGTCACCAGGACCACAAATACAAATTCCATCTAGATACCATTGCCCTGGAGCACACAAAAAAAACTATAAATACAGTTGAAGTTGGAAGTTTACATACACCCTAGCCAAATACAAATTACATTTTCATAATTCCTGATATTTAATCCTCGTAAAAATTCCCTGTCTTAGGTCAGTTAGGATCACCACTTTATTTTAAGAATGTGAAATGTCAGAATAATAGTAGAGAGAAGGATTTATTTCCGCTTTTATTTCTTTCATCACATCCCCAGTGGGCCAGAAGTTTACATACACTCAATTAGTATTTGGTAGCATTGCCTTAAAATGGTTTAACTTGGGTCAAATGTTTCGGGTAACCTTCCGCAAGCTTCCCACAATAAGTTGGGTGAATTCTGGCCCATTCCTCCTGACAGAGCTGGTGTAACTGAGACAGATTTGAAGGCCTCTTGCTCGCACATGGTTTTTCAGTTCTGTTAACATATGTTTCCCATGCCAATACAGACCCTTGAATTGAATTGAGTAGACTAGCTACCTCCTACAAAACGACAATGCTAGCAACAGTCAAAGAAAGAGGATACCGTTCTTTATGGTGTGATGTCAGTATGTTGCTCAAAGCATCATTAAAAACTATGGATAATCTATGTTGTGAATGATCTAATAAAATGCATGGCATTGGATTGCACCACATTTAGCGCAAGCTTCATTATCTATATTATGATAAGTGGCGACCCGTCATTCAGGAGTTCCAATTTTTCAGCAAAAATGTACAAATAAAAAGATTCAGACAAATATGTATATATACAAGTGGGCTTTCCTGTTTTGCATGTTATGTGTATGTGTCACATATCAGTTTGCAAACAATGTAAAAATAAATATATCATTGAGTTAATAATGCTGCATACAAACATGGTCTCTTATTTGTTTTCTTGAGTGAGGCAGCTCCAAAATGCAGGTGTTTCAGCCTAGCTCAGTGCTTTCTGTAGTGGTGGGGCAATCAAGCAGAAAATAGCAGCATTGTGCTGTGATTGGCTCAGAGTTATGTCACTCATGAGGATATTACTGTACATCATCGCTAAGTTTAATTCCTTAGTAAGGGTAGACATCCATAATTTCAGCCGTTTGGGTCCTGCCATAGAGTTATATTAAAAGTGCCCTTCCAAGAAGGCTCAAGGTCATTGGCCACAGATAAAATTATGTCAAATCACGTTATACAGTTGAAGTCTGAAGTTTACATACACCTTAGCCAAATACATACATACAAATTCCTGACATTTAATCCTAGTAAAAAATCCCTGTTTTAGATCAATTAGGATCACCACTTTATTTTAAGCCTCAAAATGTTTTAACTTGGGTCGAACGTTTTGGATAGCCTTCCACAAGCTTCTCACAATAAGTTGGTGAATTTTGGCCCATTCCTCCTGATAGAGCTGTTGTAACTGTGTCAGGTTTGTAGGCCTTCTTGCTCACACACGCCTTTTCAGTTCTTCCCACAAATGTTCTATAGGATTGAGGTCAGGGCTTTCTGATGGCCACTCTAATACCTTGACTTTGTTGTCCTTAAGCCATTTTACCACAACTTTAGAAGTATGCTTGGGGTCACTGTCCATTTGGAAGACCCATTTGCGACCAAGATTTAACTTCCAGACTGATGTCTTGAGATGTTGCTTCAATATATCCACATCATTTTCCTACCTCATGATGTCATCTATTTCGTGAAGTGCACCAGTCCCTCCTGCAGCAAAGCACCCCCACAACATGTTGCTGCCACCCCGTGCAGCATCATGTCAGAGGCTTATCAGAAGCTTCTAAAGCCATGATGTAATTTTCTTGAATTTTCCAGGCTGTTTAAAGGCACAGTAAACTTGGTGTATCTAAACTTCTGACCCACTGGAATTGTGATACACTGAATTATAAGTGAAATAATCTGTCTTTAAGCAATTGTTGGAAAGTAGATGTCCTAACCGACTTGCTGAAACTTTAAAGATTAGTCAGGAGATAGTAACATGTTAAATAACTTTTCCCGTGGTGCCCCAGATTACTAATTCATTAATTGTTATATGATTAATTTAATCGCATAATAATTGAACGTGGTATGTAATTATTTTATAAAATAACAGTCAAACACATTAATGACAGTCAAGACACGACATAGCAGTGGTCAGTTGTTGGGACTGCTGTTGGGACTGTTGGGACTGATGTAGGCCCTAACAATTTGTGGGCACCGTTTGTCAGCGTTATAGTACAATTCATGTATTTTTTTGTGTTGTGTTGTGGCTTTTCTGGCATGCATCCCACATCTTTTTTTCCCCCACCAAGATTTACATGTTAAAATCGCCGCTGATTATTCAAAAATGTAATTAGCTAATCACAGATATCCCCAGACACATATACCTTATCGTTCATAAGTTTGTTTATTTACTCCACACTTATCAATCAGAATGAATAATGACTTGCAGGAGAGAAGTAGCCTATGCTGACAGACCACCTGCCAATAGCAAATACTTTTTGCCAGCAGGTCCCAGAGGTTTCCATTACAGCATGACTTCCCTGCACCCAATTAAATCCTCCTCACAGCTGTTGTGACAGTTCGTCAATTAATAAGGATTCAGATTTATTAGGGAGGCATGTGAGAACATCATACCTTTGACGGAACCTTCAGTACTGCTTAACCACTGACAAGTTTTAATGGCACCCCTATTCACCTTACCAGTCACAACACACAGTCATAATTGGATAATAACAATTAAACCTGTGATGCACTTTGGAACTGGATCTGTGGTGTCCAATTAGCAATGTACCCCTTTGTACATACTCTCTCTCTCGTTCTCTCTCCATCTATTTCTCTCTCTCTTTCCCATATTTTCACCTACTCAGGAAGTGACAGCTAAAGATTATGGGACAGTAAGTGTCTGACAGTAAGTGTCTGAAGAGCTGGGGGCGGTTTGTTGATTGGGGAGAAATTGACTGGTGATAGGCCACAGAGGAAAAGGCCTGCAGCCATTCTCCAAAACAATATGTCAAATGCACATGCTGAAGGAATGAGAGCCAAGAGAGAGAAAGAAGCCAATATGTGCATGTGGGGAGAGAAAGAGATAGCAAGAGCATTAATTGTTCTATGATTAATTTAAGAGAGTAGAGTCAAACACATTAATGAGAGAGAGAGAGAGAGAGAGAGAGAGAGAGAGAGAGAGAGAGATGTTTCTGGTAGCATCATCCAGTTGTTTCTGGTAGCATCATCCAGTTGGTTGTCTCTTTGGCTTGAGTAAACGTAACATTTACATTTAAGTCATTTAGCAGACGCTCTTATCCAGAGCGACTTACAAATTGGTGCATTCACCTTATGACATCCAGTGGGACAGTCACTTAACAATAGTGCATCTAAAACTTAGGGGGGGTGGGGTGAGAGGGATTACTTAACCTATCCTAGGTATTCCTTAAAGAGGTGGGGTTTCAGGTGTAACATGTTGCTGGTGTTATTGTGTGAGCAAAATACTGTACATCAAGTCGCCATAGTGAATCCTGTCCAGACCACAGAGTTCCAGTTTAATCACTGGAGAAAAGCTATTTTCCAGTGAACCAATCCAGGGATCACATTTCAACATTTGATTCCAATCACAGAAATTCTCAGAGAGCCAAAACGTCTCTGGCCGTCGACCCAAAATGTCAAAGCAATCACTCTTTGTAACATGAACAATATAGCTTGGATGACGCAACAGCACTTGGTATGAAACCATCAATAATTAAGTTAATGACTGTGGGTTTAATCCAGTTAGAGTGATTGTTAATGCCTATGTGTTTACTCCAGTTAGAGTGATTGTTAATGCCTATGTGTTTACTCCAGTTAGAGTGATTGTTAATGCCTATGTGTTTACTCCAGTTAGAGTGATTGTTAATGCCTATGTGTTTACTCCAGTTAGAGTGATTGTTAATGCCTATGTGTTTACTCCAGTTAGAGTGATTGTTAATGCCTATGTGTTTAATCCAGGTAGAGTGATTGTTAATGCCTATGTGTTTAATCCAGTTAGATTGTTAATGATGTGTTTTCCAGTTAATGATTGTTAATGCCTATGTGTTTAATCCAGGTAGAGTGATTTTAATGCCATGTGTTTAATCCAGTTAGAGTTAATGATTGTTAATGCCTATGTGTTTAATCCAGTTAGAGTGATTGTTAATGCCTATGGGTTTAATCCAGTTGTTTAATCCAGATTGAGTGATTGTTCAGTTAGAGTGATTGTTAATGCCTATGTGTTTAATCCAGTTAGAGTGATTGATAATGCCTATGTGTTTAATCCAGTAGAGTGATTGTTAATGCCTATGTGTTTAATCCAGTAGAGTGATTGTTAATGCCTATGTGTTTAATCCAGTTAGAGTGATTGTTCATGCCTATGTGTTTAATCCAGTAGAGTGATTGTTAATGCCTATGTGTTTAATCCAGTTAGAGTGATTGTTAATGCATATGTGTTTAATCCAGTTAGAGTGATTGTTAATGCCTGTGTTTAATCCAGTTAGTGTGATTGTTAATACCTATGTGTGTCACG